>NC_056726.1:504752428-504907428 GCF_019279795.1 Protopterus annectens | reverse complement strand
TAGCATAGACTAGATCCAGGCCTGCTGAATCTAGCTTTGTTTGTATAACTTGAGCACTAATCCAGGCCTTCTTTTTTGGAGAAGGTTCCCCTGTACCCCAGTGACAGGAGTGTGCAGTTAGAACTTGTCTGATTGAAGACTACAGGAACAGGGCTCAGTTTTGAGATTTTTTTACTGGTTAATTAGGTAATTTGTTTAAAAGCCTATTCTGATTGCTTGTAGTCATCTAAGCTGTTTTAAGTGTATTTTTTACTGTTGTCATTTAAAGCTGTTTTAAGTGTATTTGTTACTGTTTTTGCCTTATCTTTTCAAAAAAAATTTTTTTCCCTTATTTCCCACCTTTCTAAGCTAGTATAGTCCAGTTTTCAGGCTAGTGCTGAATTCAGGGCTGTACTAAACCTGGTTGACTTCTTTGAGACAGTCACCAAGGCCATAGATGAGGGGAAGGTAGTTCACACAGCCTACCTTGACGTTGCCAAGGTTTTTGACACCATTCCCCACTCGGGAATTATAGAAAAACTCACCAGCCTGAACATAAACACCTACGTCATGAGATGGGTTGCAAACTGGCTTACAGACAGAACTCACACGGTAAGAATAACAGGCTCCAGGTCTGACTCTAAACCAGTCACAAGCGGTGTCCCACAAGGCTCGGTCCTGGGACCACTACTGTTCGGCATATACTTCTCAGAAGTACAGGCAAACACAGGAGGACTATGGCTAACCAAGTTCGCCAATGACTGCAAACTGGGAGCCATAATTGACTCTCTGGCTGACACGGACATTCTCCAAAAGGGCCTTACTGAGACGGACTCAGTTATGGCTCCCAGTTTACAGTCATCGGCGAACTTGGTTAGCCATAGTCCTCCTGTGTTTGCCTGTACTTCTGCGAAATATATGCCGAACAGTAGGGGTCCCAGAACCGAGCCTTGTGGGACACCCCTTGTGACTGGTTTAGAGTCGGACCTGGAGCCCGCTATTCTTACCGTGTGAGTTCTGTCTGTAAGCCAGTTGGCAACCCATCTTGTGACATAGGGGTTTATGTTCAGACTGGTGAGTTTTTCTATAATACCCGAGTGAGGAATGGTGTTGAACACCTTGCTGAGATCAAGGTAGGCTGTGTGAACCACCTTTCCCTCGTCTATGGCCTTGATGACTGTCTTGAAGAAGTCAACCAGGTTTAGTAGGCATGATCTGCCCTTAACAAAGCCGAACTGGGTCAGGTCAAGTATTTGGAAGTTCCCAATGTGTTTGTTAATGAGTTCCATGATGATGTGCTCCATTTCCTTGCAGACCAGGCTAGTCAGGCTTATGGGGCAATAGTTACCAGGGTCAGTTGTGGCCCCACCTTTGTGGAGCAGAATAACAGTTGCTGTGCACCATTCTATAGGCATGTAGCCTGTGGAGAGGCTGAGGTTGAAAAGCGTGTTTAGGTGGGGGGGTTAGTTCGTTCTGCATTTCGTGCAAGACGCAGCCTGGGACA
Organism: Protopterus annectens; assembly: GCF_019279795.1. Taxonomy (NCBI): domain Eukaryota; kingdom Metazoa; phylum Chordata; order Ceratodontiformes; family Protopteridae; genus Protopterus; species Protopterus annectens. Next base: position 504,905,945 of record NC_056726.1, on the reverse strand, counting down.
CCATCTGGCCCCATTGATACTGTGTTTTTGGCTTTTGAAAGGGCTGTTTTCACCTGTGCTTCTGTGATTTCCGGGACACTACACTTTTCCGATATTGTTGTGGGCCCTTTTGAAGGTGAGAGGGAGGTAAAGTTTGCACTGAATCTATCTGCTAGGATGTTGGCAGTATCAGTAGGTTCAGTATATTTTGTGCTATTTTGCACTAGCTCAGAGCATATCTGCAAGTTGCCACTTAGATTCTTGATATAGCTAAAGAAGGCTTTGTGGTTATCTTTCAAATCCTTGGCTATTTTTCTTTTGAAGTTAGCTTTGGATGATTTTATGAGTGGCCTTAGTTTCTTACTGATAACTGATCAGGGATGTCTTTCCTTCTTGAGATTTGCTTTTTTTCTGAACTAGTTTCCTCCTTCTGTTGTATAACCTGTTTATGGCAGGGGTCCACCAGACTGGTTTCCTTCTCTTAGGGGAGTGAGTCTTGGTCTTGCTAGGGATGGCATTTGGGGAGTGAGTCTTGGTCTTGCTAGGGATGGCACGATCCATGTATCCTTGTAGGTGCTCATAGAGTGCAATTGTAAAGGATTCTGCATATTGAGCAGTGTTATTCTTTAGCGTGGGGGCTGTGAAACTTACCACCTCTGCCTTAAGTAAGGTGAAGTTTGCTTTAGAAAAGTTTTTCACTGTGATTTCCTTGGTTGGGGGTGGTGGTGGGGGTGTGGACATCCAGGGTGATTAGTTTATGGTCTGATCTAACCAGTGACTGGTTGACCTCCGGTATGGAACACCTGTCACCCATGTTGGTGATGACCAGGTCCAATATGTTGTGGCCTCTGGTATGGGAGTTTACCAGCTAATCCAGGACATTTGAGTTGATAAATTCCAGGAAACGCTGAGCCTGGGAGTTTGTACTCAAGTAGTTTTCCCAGTTAATGGTAGGGTAATTAAAATCACCCAGTATCAGGGTGTTCTGTAGGACCTTCATGTTTTCCAGTGTCTTCAGAAAGGCAGAGTGGTGGTCCTGGGTCATGGGGGGTGATCTCTAGCAGGCCACAATTTGCACTGCAGATTTGCCTGATGTTAGTTGCACATGGATGATCTCAGAGGTATCATGCTGCGCCACTAACCTTGAGGTGCGAGTATCCTTGATGAATATGGATACACCCCTCCTTTTGTGTTTTGGTCTGTGTTCTGTGGCTGACATTTGTGGTATGAGTTGTAGCCCAGTAATGCTGGAGTGCTGTCTGGAGCCTTGAACCAGGTTTCAGTTACTGCACAGATGACGTTCTCCATACGTAGGAGTGCTTCAAGTGCATGCATTTTGAGATTTAAACTCCTGGCGTTGAGTAGCATAACCCTCATTTTTTTACTTGTGCTGTTTACGGTGGTGGGTTTGAATTTTGACCCTTGCCTAAAAATGGCACTATGAGGGCAGAAAGAGCCTTGGCCAGTATTCAAAAGCCAAGGGGTGACAGGTGCAAGCCGTCTCTTGCGAAGCAACGCGGCTTGTCAAGCATGTCATCCCAGTCTGACAGACACTGGATCCCCTTTGAATGACACCAGAAGCTTAGCCAATTGTTGAAGTTGATAATTTTTTCTTTATACTGAGGTATCATTCTTGGTGAGGGCAGGATGCTACTCAGGGTCAGGGTCATACCCACCTGGGCTACATGATCAGATAGCTCTTCCATGTCTCTTTTCATGTAGTCCAGGGAGGTACATCTCAGGTCCTTCACACCAGCATGAACAATGACAGAGTCATATTTGTACTTGTTCTGGAGTGACCTGAGTGCTTGTGTTATGTGGTGGATTCTGGCTCCCGATAGGCAGCTAACAGTAACCTTCTCCTTGGCAGCCTAGTGAGTGAGGAGTCAGTGTGCCTGACTATTGAGTCACCTATTACTAGTGTGTTAGGTATGTTATTTCACCTTAAGGGCTGTGATTGTGCGGCACATTGATTTTGTGTTTTATGTGTTGTCTGGTTTGTGACGGGAGGTGCAGGTTTTGTGGGTGTCTGCTTTGGAGCTCTCTGATGCTTTTGCAGGTTTTTATTTAGAGCCTCCGAGTATGATTTTATGTATTTATGTGTATTTTTTGCCAGTGCTGGTTTAGTAGGTCTGTGTGAGGCTGGAGGTGTGGTGCAAGTGTTAACCTTCTCCTCATGACTGTCTGTTCCAGTCTTGGGTGGAGAGACCTTAGCCTCCAGTTTGGCTGTATAATTACATCTCTCGTATATGTTAGTGTTTTGTGGTAGGAGGAGAGGGCTGTCTGTGTACATGAGGCAGTTGTAACATTGCCTCAGGATACCCAGATTCACCAGCTGGACTGGAGAGTACACCTGAAGTTGCCCTTTGGTCATGCCTGAATAGTAGGGGGAGCTGTTTAGTCACTTGGTTGGTAAGGGGTGGATAAAGAGCCTTTCCCTGCCTGGCAATCAAGTGTCAGGGTATATTAGTGCTTGCTATTAGGTCTGAGCAAGTGCTGGGCTGTAAGATTCTTTTTGAGTGCTTAGGTTGAGAGTTAGACTAGTTTCAAGTGAAAAACTGAAGAGTAGACTTAGTGAGCTGGGAATAATTTAACCGTAGCTAACCGTTGCTGCTCGGCACACAAAACAGTGCAAACATGGCTTTTAAACTACTAACTTCTGGGCTGGAACCACTCCTTCAGGGACAGATGGCTGCTCAAAGTTCCCCTCTCTCACAGGTGAGCAGGTGAACAGAGAAACCTCCTTCTATCCAAGTAAGGTATGGGCAACTCAGAAACTTGTAACACAGCCCTGAATTCAGCACTACTGGACTATACTAGCTTAGAAAGGCGGGAAACAATTTTTTTTTTAAAAGATAAGGCAAAAACAGTAAAAAGTACACTTAAAACAGCTTTAAACGACTACAGGCATTTAGAAAAGGCTGTCACACTTTAGTGTGTAGCCTACAACAGTTAAACAATTTATTTAAACAAAAAAACAACTTTTTAAAGGTGCAGGCAGTCAAATAAGTACAATATGTGAAAAAAAACAAGCTTTTAAATCACAATAAGTGCTGGAAAAATCAGCGTTTACATGGAAAACCATTAAGTGCAGCAAGAAAATACAGAAAACTGATACTCAATCACTCCAAAGTCTCTTTTAAGCTAGAAGGCTTGTATCAGTTTAAGGCTTTCTAGTGCTTTCCAGTAGGTTAGTTACAGGAAAAATGGGAAACAGGCACAGATGTGGTCTTTTAAACCAGAAAGTTGAAAGAGATGAACAACTTCCCGAATGATCAATAAACTACAATTCCTGGGCCAAGAACCACTCCTCTTGTGGTAGACAGGCTACCTAGTACTTACCACTCCCACTGATCAGCTAGAAGGCTGCACTCTAACACAAAGGCTTGGGGGCTCAGAAGCTTACAAACAGTTTGGATACAGAAAATCTGTACCTGGACTAGACTAGTTACGGGAAAGATGGGGATCAAGCACAAACACGGGCTTTAAAACCAGAAAGTTGAGAGAGATGGAAAAACTGCCCAAACGGCCAATAAACTACAATTCCTGGGCCAGAACCACTCCTCTTGTGGTAGATAGGCTACCTAATGCGTTCCACTCCCACTGATAAGCTAGAAGGATTCCCTCCAACACAGAAAGGCTTGGGGGGCTCAGAAGCTTACAAAGAGTCCTGGATACAGCACATCTGTACCGGGACTAGACTAGTTACAGGAAAGGTGGGGAACAAGCGCAAACGCAGGCTTTTAAGCCAGCAAGTTGAAAGAGATGGAAAACTCCTAAACGGCCAATAAACTACAATTTATGAGCCAAAACCTACTCTTTCCATGGTAGATAGGCTACCTGATGCTTACCACTCCCACTGGTAAGCTAGAAGGCTTCCCTCCAGCACAGTAAGGCTTGGGGGGGCTCAGAAGCTTACAAAGAGTCTTGGATACAGCAAATCTGTACCTGGACTGGACTAGTAACAGGAAAGGCAGGAAACAAGCACAAACACAGATTTTTGAATCAGAAGGTTGAAAGAGCTTTCCAAACAGCCAATATACTATAATTTCTGGGCCAGAAACCTGTCTTCCTGTGCTAGATAGACTACCTAGTGCTTACCACTCCCACTGATAAGCTAGAAGGCTTCCCTCCAACACAGAAATGCTTGGGGGGGCTCAAAGAGTCCTGGATACAGCAAGTCTGTATCTGGACTAGACAAGTTATAGGAAAATGTCCAAACAAAGGTTTGCAGTATTAAGCAAAGTCAAAAGCTAATGTTCACCAGAAAACAATTTAATGAAGCGCTTTTCATCTGCACTGTGTGCAGACTTCTTCAGACATACAAAAAACCTTTTAAAAAACTTCCTTTAAAAACATTTAAACTGGTGTCATGAACTAATCATAACACACAATTAATTAAGATGATTAATTAGGGCTGCTACATTGATTGTTAGCATGCACCATGAAGTAAGCTCAAAATAAACTTTTATGCAAAACCCTCCATGAATAACTGAAACAGCAATTGTCAAACATACCAAAGAAGCTTTGTGACAAAAGCATAAACTTAAAAATTAACACAGTAAAAGTGAACAAAAGTTCACAAACCAAAGCTCATACTAAAATTTTAAACTTGTATAACAGATAAAATAAAACTAGCAAATGTATATAAGCAAATTACAGTAGGTATGTACTTAGTTTATTAATGGTAAGCCAAGGAAATTACTAACCATGATATCTTACCCTCACCTTTTCAAACTTTTCAATTTAAGAATACTTCTTATAGAGGAGGACTCATTAAGACCTGGAAAGGTACAAGCATTCAGTTTGATTTGCCAGGTAAGTTCTAATTCTTCTAACAAAAGGTGTAAAGGTGCCCCTCTTCTGTCATTATTCACTTGGTCTATTACTAAAAATTTGAAATTGTAATTCTTATATTTTAAAATATGTTTGGCTAATGCGTTGTCTAATTTGTTTCTAATTATCGCATATTGATGTTCATAAATGCGTTCGCGGAGCCTACACTCAGTTTTTCCTGACATAGAACGCAGGACAACCTTGACATACTGCCATATACACCACCATTTTGGAGTTGCAATTATACCTGCTCCTTACCTTACATTGAAAATTCTGTGTAGTGACTCTATTAGTCTCTATTATATATTTACAATAATTGCAACTTTGGCATTTGTACATGCCAACAGTTCTTGTAAAGTTAGAAACAGATTGTTGTAACAGTGACTTCAGGTTTTTATTCTTACCTCTTCTAAATGTAATAATGGGGTGATCACCAACTTTAGTTCCAAAAGTGGGATTACTCATGAATAATGCCCACTTTTTCTTTATGTTCTCAATACATTGATAACTAGATGAATTACATGTCAAAATGAGTTTCGGACCAAAGTATGAAGGTTTATCCAAGTGGATTACAGTACTACCTTCTGTTGGTGAGTGGATGCTAGTGCCTTGGTTCAACTGGTGGTGTTTTATGGTCAATAAGGGTTTATAAATGCCATTAAGTCTTTTAATTGTAACTTCCTTAACTAGTTCATCAAGGAGTTTTATAGGGTATCGCCTATGAGTGAACATACTCACAAGTAGTTCACATTCTTTATGAAAGTCATCATCTTGACTCACTATACGGGCTGCTGTAACAAGTTGACCTTTTATCACTGATCGTTTCTGATGACTAGGGTGACAGCTTGTGAAATGCAAAAAGGAATTTGAGTATGTGGTTTTCCTATGGATATTAGATACTAAATTACATGCTTCGCGATTTTTTGACAATAAGATGTCTAAATAAGTTGTAGTTACATCACTATAAGAAGAAGGGAAACTCAAAAAGTGTGTAGAGTTTTTAAATTTATCCAACATCATATTACTGATGTTGTCATCACCTTTAACTAAAATAAAAATGTTGTCCAAATAGCGAGTATAAAATGTGATGTATTTCATTAGTTCAGGATCCTTAAACACAAACTCGGTTTCCCAGTGTGCCTTGACTGCATTGGCTATGCTCGCCCCACAAGGGGAGCCCATGGCAACACTCACTTTTTGCAAATAAAAATTCTCACCAAACATGAAAAAGTTATTGTACAAAATTATTTCAAGTAGTTATATAACCACAGAAATTTCCATTTGGTGGCTCCGTTTTTCTTGAGCTCAAAATTGACCCATTCAATGCCAGTGTCATGTGGTATACACATGTAAAGATCCTTCACGTCAACCGTGAGGAAGTTGTTACTTGTATCAAATGCTAGCTTATCAATTTTCTCAAGGAAGGACCATGAGTCCTTACAAATCTGGGTTTCAAAAAGGAGATATTTCTGTATTATAGAGTCACCAAACTTGGCACATGGGTAGGTAGAGGAACCACGACCATCGACTAATGGTCTCATTGGAGGATCAGTGATGCTTTTATGAATTTTTGGTATACCAAAAAGATACGGAAACCTTGGGTAAGTGGTATTCATGTAACTGAACATTTTCTGTTCAATCCTAGCTTCAACAAACATGTCCTCTATGCTGCTCTTTATAGATCTATATGCTCTATTAACCTCAGAAAGTGAACTAGGTGAGTATGAAGGACTATCTAAAAGTTGAACCATGTATTCATGGTAGTCTGGATTATCAAAAATTACTAGCCCGCCACCCTTGTCAGGCGTACAAATGCGTATATCTTGCATTCGAATATAATCAAGCTGTTCACGTTCAACTTTACTAATATGGTTGTTCCTTTTATGCTTATAAGACTGCTTAACCCCTTGCCTGATGTCTAACTCGCACATCTGCTCAAAAATCTGTACTAGTGGATGCAAGGGGGGGTTATATGTACTGGCAATTCTAAATGGGTCAATATCTATTCTGTCAACACTGGCACCCATCATCAAGTTAAAATTCAATTTCTGTGAAAATAACTTGACGTCAATGATAGTCTTAACCAAGTCAAATTTCTGTTCAGGGACGTAAGTGTAACCTTTAGATAGAAATTCAATAAGGTCAGCAGAGACAACAACCGAAGAAAAATTATACACTTTAAAATCGCCTGTAGAGTTTATAATAATGTCAGACTTAGTTGTTTCCCTCCTAGTGACACTGTTGTCTAATTTATGGTATAAGGAATCACCATCATACAATTCCAAATCACTTAAAGTTAAACTATTATCAGTGAAGTGAGAATTGTTATTCGCTAAATGAAGATTGTAATTATCAAAATCAGTGTTGGCATCAGAGAGTGTGATAAGGTCAACAGTTAGATCAAAGTCTCTGAGTACTGCACAGTCCATAAAAATTAAGTCCTGTATGTCTTGGACCTCTGCTTGTTCGCCCTGTTTTGGGCAAAGTTGTTCTGTTGTTTGGGCCTGGTTCCAGTCTGATGGGCATCCCGAAAATTTGAATTCTGTTGTGTGAAGGTACCTTATGATTGATTACGGTTATGTAACCTCTCACTTCTCCTCTCTTCATTTTGTGACTGTAAATTGTCATTATTTGAACCCAAGTTCTCATTATGTGAGGCACTGTTGGTGTTAGCCCTGAAGTTGTCATTTGAGTCACATGTGTAACTGCATTTTCCACTGCTTGTACAGGGGCTCCATTCAGTGGACGGTTAAAACCATGCCATACTTGTGCAGATGATAAAATAGGGTATGCAGTATTGTCCTTGTATGCTTTAAGGTCACGGTCCAGTTTTTTAACTTTATTGTTCTTAAGCTTACCCAAATATTGGTCAATACTAGGAAAAATACGGCTGTATTCGTATTTATAGTGGCCAAATTCAATATGATGTTTAATGCTGGACTCTAACTCTGTGACCCTAATATTAAGATCATTAACCCATATAGTGTAATGCTTGATCATCACTTCGAGTAATTCGAAGCCTTGCCGGTCAAACAGAGCCACCAATTCATTATAAAAGTCAGAATTAGTGACTTATACCAGTTGGAAACTTGGAGCACCGTAACCCTTTAGGGACAATCTTGCATGAGAGGCACTCACGAAAATATGAAATTTCAAGTTGTAATTTTTTAAGCTTAACCAGCAAGTTATCTAAGTCTTTAAGTTTGTCCACAATGTCAGGTGTTAAATTAAATTCTGAAAGGTTACCTTGGCTACCTTCTTGTCATGTAACGTTTGAAGATGTAAAAGTAAACGTGTCGGCTAACCAAGCACTGGAACACCCATATAATTGCTGCCATTGTCAATGGGCTTATTACTAAGTTCTTGTGTATTCGTCCCTGCTGGATTGTTTGTTGAGCTAGACACATCCACTTGACTAGTTCCCATACTAAGAGGCTGACGACCCACAACCTCACAGTTGTTTTCTGCAATCGGTAAATTTTTAGTTAATACTGCTGGTTGATGGCAGGTTTGTACTGCCGGTAAAGTAGAAGAAGCAGTGTTTAAACATCCCGCCATTTCGGCTCGGTTGTTGTCTTCGCTGGTAGATGGAAACAAATCATGGAGGGCTCATTGTTGTGTGTCAAACTGCTCCAACCTGGCACACAAAGAATCCATCCTCGATAAGAGTCCAGGATGGATGCTTTAACAAGGTTAGAAAGTTACAGGAAAGGCAGGAAACAAGCTAGGATTTTATTTTTATTTATTTATTTATTTTTATTTATTTTTTTACAGAAAAGCAGCTAAAACAGCAGGAACTACAATTCAAATGCAGTGCAGGCTAGCAGACGTGTATCAATAGTATGGCAAATACAGTTTAATTGAATGCAATTAAATTAACAAATGACTAAAAACAAGTGCAGAAGGCATTAAATTAGAAGGCTACTAACAAGCAGTAATAAGTGCTGAGTAAGAACAACTGAACAGATAGCATGCAGAACAGCAACTAAGACAGTCACAGTAAAAACAGCTGAATATATATATATATATATATATATATATATATATATATATATTTTTTTTTTTTTTTTTTTTTTTGAGGGAGGGAACACAGCAGGATTAAGAGGCTACAGTGGTTGCCCTTCTCAAATGCTCTCTTTGTACAGAGTAGGAGTGCCTGAAATCAGAATATGATCTCACTGCACTCAGTTGAGTGAGCATTTTTACACTGTTTATTGCACTTTAAGTTACTAATTGTTGCAAATTGTTTCTGTAGGCTACACACTAAAGTGCGCTAGCCGATTTACAGCATTTATAGCATTTACTGTCTGTTTTTTTCCTTATCTCTGTAATAAAACAAAAAAATCTCTTGTTTTCCCACTTTACTGAACTAGAGTAGTCCAGTTTCAGAGTTGCTGATCCCTGGGCTTTGTTTTTAGTTCCTGTTACTGATCCATTGCCTTATTAGGAAGGAGGGAAGTTTCTTTGCTTACCAGTGGGAGTGGGAAGCACTGAGCGGCCTTTTTGTCCGATTTGGTGAAGTTTCAGCCAGAAACTAGTAGTCCATTGGTCGCGTTGGGCCAATTCCTAGCTCCCTTCAGCCCCTGCTATAAAACACGCTAAACTGTACTGCTGATCTAACCAGCATATCCTATAACTGAAAAGTTCATCTCTACTTGATTCCCAAGTAGACTATTCTCTATCTGTAAAGCCTAGCACTTACTCCTACAGTACTTGCACCTTGATAAAGCACTCTTATTATAGATAGTACCCCACCAGCCTAAAACCCACTTCCCGGAGTCCTTTGAAAGTTCTTTATCTACTACTTCTAGTATGTCGAGGGATCAGTTGCTAGTGTCCTCTCCAGCTCAACTGGTGAACCTGGGAATATTGAGGCAATGTTACAATTGCCTCATGTACACAGACAATCCTCTCCTTCTCCCACAAAACACAAATACATGCGAGAGATGCAACTATACGGCCAAACTGGAGGCTGAGCTCTCTCAACATAGGACTGGCAAGACCAGACAGGAGGAGAAGGCAACCACACACAATACATACCCAGTCACACATGGTACCATCACAACTTCAAATCATACACATACTCACACAAAGACATACTCGGAGGCTCTGATCAAAAATTTACCAAAACAGCAGAGGCCACCAAAGCAGACACCCAAACAACTACCACCTCACGACCCAACACATGCAACACATAGACCACACAGTCAGAGTGTCAAACAGTCACAGCCCTTAAGGCCAAACAAAATGCCAGACACACTTGTCATTGGTGATTCCATAGTCAGACACACTGACGCCCCGCCACCAGACTGAGTAAGGAGAAGGTCACAGTAAGCTGCCTGTCGGGCGCTAGAATCCGCCACATAACGCAAGCACTCAGGTCTCTCAACAGCAGGTACAAGTACGACTCAGTCATTGTCCACGCTGGTGTCAACGACCTGAGACGCACTCCTTGGACTACATGAAAAGGGACGCCGAGGAGCTCTCTGATTATGTAGCCCAGGCAGGTATGACCCTGACCTTGAGCAGTATCCTACCTTCACCTAGAATGATGCCACAATACAGTGATAAGATGATCAGCTTTAATAATTGGCTTAAATTCTGGTGTCATTCAAAGGGGATCCAATGTCTGTCTGCCTGGGATGACATGCTGGACAAGCCACGCTGCTTCAAGGGACGGCTTGCACCTGTCACCCTGGGCTTCCGGATATTGGCAAAGGCTCTTGCCACCCCCATAGTGCCTTTTTAGGCAAGGCTCAAATTCTAAACCTACCACCCTAGAACACCAAAAAGGAAAAAACTAAGGGTAATGCTGCTCAATGCCAGAAGTCTCAATCTCAAGATGCACGACTCGAGGCCCTTCTCAATATGGAGAACATCGATGTCTGTGCTGTGACAGAAACCTGGTTCAAGGCTCCTGAGAGCACCCCAGCCCTAACAGGTTTCACCTCCTATCATGCCCGCCCCAAAATCCGGACAACACCAAGAAAGGAGGTGTCCATATTCATAAAGGACACCCACACCTCAAGGTTGGTGGCAACGCACGATGCATCGGAGACCATCCAGGTGCAATTAACCATAGGCAAGACTGCTCTGCAATTTGTAGCATGTTACAGGCCACCCTCTCAAACTCAGGAACCTCACATGGCCTTCCTGAAAACATTGCAGGGGATAAATGTATCTCCAAACACCATCATACTAGGTGACTTCAACTACCCTAATATAGACTGGGAACACTACTCAAGCCCGAACACTCTAATCCAAAGATTCCTGGAGTTCATAAACTCAAATGCCATGGAACAACTAGTCACCATCCCCACAAGAGGTGAAAACATACTTGATCTCATCATCACGAACATGGGATCAAAATGTTCAACACCGAAGTATACCCCTCACTGGTGAGATCAGATCATAAACTAATCTCGCTGGAGCTCGTCATGCCGCCCCCACCTCAAACAAACAAGGCCACAGTGGAAAACGTCTCAAAAGCCGATTTCACACTTCTAAAAACTAGTGTGGTCTCCTTTAAGGCCCCTGAGCCAGTGGTAAACATTACTCAAACCGCTGAATCACTTACAAATGCCTTCTACCAGCACCTACAGGACTGCATGGATCAGGCAATCCCAAACAAAACTAAGACTCTCTGTACCAAAGGCAAGCATCCAGTCTGGTGGACCCCAGCCATAAACAAGCTCTACAACAAAAGGAGGAAGCTACTACAAGATAGAGCAAAATCCTTGAAAGGTAAGACACCTTTGATCATTATAAGTAAAAAACTAAGAGCTCTCATAAAATCATCCAAGGCAAATTTTGAGAGAAAAATCGCCAAGGACTCTAAAGACAATCATAAGGCCTTCTTTAGCTATGTTAGAAACTCCCAGATATGCTCAGAATTAGTTCAAAATGATGTGAAAATTACTGAACCTACACACATTGCTAACATACTGGCTGACAGGTTCAGTGCAAACTTCTCCCTCCCCCCCAAAAGGAGAGATATCTATTCCAGAGGATTGTAGCCCCCCAAACATCTCCAACGCCCAGGTGAGAACTGCCCTCACTAAGGCAAAAAACACAGCATCCATGGGACCGGATGGTGTCCCCGGCTGTGTGCTTCATGAACTCAACGAGGAATTAAACCCACAGTTAGAACAGCTGTTTAATCTTAGCCTCACCTCAGGATACGTACCCAAGGAGTGGCGCACGGCGACTGTGGTCCCACTTCATAAGGGCGGTGCCTCCACAGACCCTGGAAATTACCGCCCCATTAGCTTGACAAGCCTTATCTGCAAAGCCATGGAGAGGATCATAATGGAACTCATAAATAAAGACATAGGGAACTTGCAGACTTTGGATCCAACCCAGTTTGGCTTTGTCAAAGGCAGATCCTGCCTCTTAAACTTGGTTGACTTTTTCGAGACAGTCACCAAGGCCATTGATGAGGGAAAGGCAGTCCATACAGCCTACCTCGACCTGGCAAAGGCCTTCGACACAATACCCCACTCAGGTATCATCGAAAAACTCATCAGCTTGAATGTAAACCCATACATCACAAGATGGGTTGCAAACTGGCTAAGCGACAGAACCCACAGGGTCAGAGTTGCTGGAGCCATGTCAGACTCAAAGTCTGTCACAAGTGGTGTCCCACAGGGCTCAGTCCTGGGTCCACTCTTGTTCGGCATCTACTTTTCTGAAGTACAAGCAAACACAGGAGGGTTATGGCTGACAAAGTTTGCAGATGACTGCAAACTGGCCATAGTCGAAAACACATCTGACACAGATATCCTCCAGAAGGGCCTCACAGAAACGGATAACTGGTGCCAGAGCCATGGCCTGAAGTTAAACGCCAAAAAATGCATAGTCATACCCTTCGGGAAAAACAAGGTTACCCCTAGCTACCATATAGGTGACAATCCACTGAGCACAGAAAAAGTCATCAGGGATCTGGGGACCCAAGTTGACAGTAGTCTTCGCTTGACACTCATGTTGCTAAAGTAGTTAGGAAAACCTTCTATATCGCCCACCTGATCATGAAGGATTCACATCTAGATCAAGGGAGGTCATCGTCCCCTGTACTCATCACTCATTAGACCTATGATTGAGTACAATGCCCGTTCGAATGTATCTGACCAGACACCTGATGCAGCTTGAAAGGCCCTAAAAGTTCCTCACCAAAAGGATAAAGGGTCTCAAAATATGTCTTATGCTGCCCGACTGAAAGAACTCCAGCTTTATTCAGTCTCATACCGCTTGCTCAGAGGTGACCTGTGCCTGACATATAAGGCCATGTCAAACCCAGATTTGATGAATATGCTTCACCTCAAAAATCTAGATCCCTCAGAACCACAAGGGCGGAGACTTAAACCTTGACACGGTTATAAATAGAACGTGCTGGAGGGACAGATTCATCACCCAGAGACTCCCTATGCTGTGGAACAAAATCCCGGTACATGTGAGGCAGAGCACCTCGCTGGCCTTGTTCAAGAGGAATCTTGACCAATGGATGGGAGATCGTAGATATACCCCAGGGATTACTTCAGTGTCACTGCTTGACAGAGGCACAGAAAAATGATAGGCATAGTTTTTATTCAAACTAAAGGGGTGGCGAAAGCCACATAACTATGGGCTAGGCTTATAAATGCCCTTAGGCAGATAGCCTAGTATGAACCTATGAACCTAAATGAGATAGGCCCAGAAGGAGTATCCAAATACAAACTTACAAGAGGGGTGGGCAGTTTCAAAGCCACCAAGATTAACACCAAGACAAGAACAGGGAGGGTAGGTGTGAGAAACACAGTGGAGACAACAAGAGACAGAACCAGTACAGCACCACTGCAAATAATAGGCAAGTGTATAAATACAGCACAGTGCAAATTAAGTTGCAAAAAGTGTACTTATCAGTTTGAAATAGATTCCAGTTCTACAGCTCACAACAGATCTATCAGCTTTCCAGCAGTTCACAGAAATGCAGTCTGTACTGGAATTACAGCAAGATACACCTCAGGCAATGACTAACAGCTAGGATGTGGGCTGGCTCAACAACCCCCTCCCTGAAACTAGCTTGAGCTACCCTGAGAAAAAAACACAGTGGAGACAACAAGAGACAGAACCAATACAGCACCAGTATAAATAATAGGCAGGTGTATAAATACAGCAAAGTTCAGATTAAGTTGCGAAAAGTGTACTTATCAGTTTGAAATAGATTCCAGTTCTGCAGCTCACAACAAATCTATCAGCTTTCCAGCAGTTCACAGAAATGTCTAATAAAATATTACTGTAGTTATACACTTTAAAGTTGTCCTGCTCAAATACTAGTCCACCGTGCAACACTATATTAGTGGTATCAGGTTTAGTTAATATTCTCTCATTCCCCTGCCTCTCCTTTTGTTTTGTGGGAAAGGCTGTCAGTAGGGGGATTATAGATGATGATGTGTCCAAAGGTCGTTGTTCCCCTCTGCTGTCTCTGATTGAACCGGTGCAGTGGGGGGGGGGGGGGGGGTTAAAGGGTCACTGACAATGAAGTTGCCATTGTTAAAATTGCCATTATTACAATTATTAAAAAATTCCGGTGTTTCAGCCCCAGTTTGTAATGAGGTAATAGTCACTTTAGAGTAATTCTCATCCACCTGTCCTGTATTAATGTTGTTCCTTTTAATTGTAATCCCTCCCTTCCAATACTTATGAGTGGGGTAAACTTTATTGTTAGACTAGTCCCTTTATCCCTTCCCCATCGTCCCTACTTTGTGTTCTCTTATTTTGTTACATTTATATTCAATATTCACAAATATCTGGTCATAACACTGCTTAAATTCATCAAAATTATAAAGCAAATAATTTAAAATACTCATTAATTTGTTCAATAGTCACTAATATAGTTTGCATACAGTACTCATTATGTGAAATAATAGAGTGCATCAGCTCAGATCTCCACCAGTCAAACATCTCTATTAATTCAGTATAATAATCGCTGCCAACTTCAACATTATTAGGGTATTTATAAACCCATATTCCCTTTGGGACTATTTTAACATTAATACATTCTCTCAAGTACATATTGTCCAACCTTAATATCCAGTATTTTAAAAGTAGTCTTTTCAGTTACTTCATATTAACAACTTATGACAAAATCTCATTGTGTTGCGAACCATAGTTAAAATTAGAGTCTGAGTTCAACCAAGCAGCAGTGTCACCTGAAAAAATGTGCCTAGCTATATTATCCATCTGAACAGTTCTGTTAATCCAGGAACAACCACTGTGAATTCACGAAATGCTTGCGACCACCAAATTACTGCTACCAAGCAGAACTTCAGGTGCATATGCCTGAAAAAAAAAACACTTCTTGGTTCCATGGTAAACTTGAAACATTTGTAAATGCTGGGGATCCAGTCGGATTCGTTGCCACAGTCTGAGTGAGGATATCAACCAGTCGAGTTAATTTTCCAATTAAGGTGCTCGTAGCCATGATAGAAACAACATCTTCTCCACCACTGGAAACTGGAGACATCATTTTGAGCCACAAATAGAACTAGTAACCAAAAAAAACAAAAATAATGCAGCTAAAGGTAGAAAAATAAAACTAGTAAGAACAGTCACTCCAAAAGCAGCAGTTAGTTTTTAAACGTGTTCATCAAGCCAGTGATGCTGTAGTTTGGGCAAGTTATAAGACTGCACAAAGAATAGCTGTGTCATCAAAGCCTTTTTTGGAGGGGAACTTTACAAATAAATGTATGCTGGCAGCCATGGAGGATATTTGCCATGAAAAACATCAGGCATTTGCAAACATAAGCCTTTCAAGAACTACAGTTGCAGATAGAATTAATGAGTTATCAGAAAATCTTAACAGTCAACTCAAAGAAAAAGTTGCTAAATTTGTAGCATTTTCTATAGCAATTGAAAGTACAGATGTAAGTGACACAGCACAACTTATAGGTTATATAAGTGGTATAGATGAAAATATGCAGATAACTGAAGAATTTGTGGAACTGGTACCAATGAAGAGAACAACAATGGGGAATGACATATTTGTGAGTATGGTGGGTGCACTAGATAAAATAGGTGTAGACTGGATGAAAACTGAATCTGGCTACAGATGGAGCACCTCAAATGGTTGGTAAAAAAGCTGGAGTGGCAACTAAGTCAAAGGAAAAACTACTCTCTATGACCATCAGATTCACAGTGTTCATTGCATAATTCACAAAGAAGTGCTTTGCAGTAAAACATTAAAGATGGATCATGTCATGGATGTCATTATGAAGGCAGTGAACTTCATGTGTGTGCGAGGTCTAAAACACAGAGGTTTATACATGAGAAAGGAAGGGATGTGCAGGAACTAAAAGACAATGAATGGGTTCAAGATCTAGCTTTCATGGTAGATATGACAAAACACTTACCTTACCTGAATGCAAGGCTGCAAGGTTGTAAATTGGTAACAGATGTACCTGACTACATTCGTGCCTTTGGTTTGAAGCTTAAACTTTTTGCAAGATGCACATGAGTTTCATGGTGATATCAACACCAAAAAGTACTGCAATAAGATTTCCAAGTTAGTGAGTGAATTTGGAGAAAGAGTTACAGACTTTAAAAACCTTGAGTATGATTTTACTGTTTTCCACAACCCTTTCTCTGTCAGTGCTGATGGGGTACCTGAACAGTTTCAGTTAGAACTAATTGCACTCCAGTGTTATTCTATGTTGAAATATAAGATTTTACGTGTTGATATTGGCACATTTTATCAGCATGTTAGGCAAACATGTCACCAAAGTAAATGTTTGGCCTCAAAGATTATGTAAGTGTTCGGCAGTACCTATGTTTGTGAACAACTGTTTTCTGTGATGAACTTGAATAAGCCTTGACTCAGGTCTCACCTTACTAATGAACATCTCAACTCAACACTGAAGGCAGCCACTGCCCAATCCTTAGTGCCAAACATTAATGCACCTGTGCAGGCCAAGAGGTGGGAGCACTACCAGGAATTATGGTAAATCATAACTTGATTTTCTTTGCTCATTTGTTTTTAGGTTACATGTGAACACAAGTGTAGACTAAATCCACCTTTCTTTATTATTGTTGTTGTTATTATTATTATCATCATTATTGTTGTGTTACTCCCCTAATAAGTGGTCTCAATCTACTGTTAATTATCTGGCCCACGTAATGTATACTCTAATGAAATGTGGCCCGCTGAGATGAATGAGTTTAACAACCCTGCTATAAGGGAACCACTGTTATTTATGTTGGGCTCCAGATGTTTTTTTTTCTTTTTTAACATGGAGCTAATATTTCTTTTTATTATGTAAGCCAGCAAACAAGATCTGAGGTATATTGGGGATAGAGCATTATGGGTAAGGGAGAAGCTCAAGAGCTTACTAGAGACCACAAGCTGAAAATAAGGGCTAAGTTTTATCCAACCCAATTGTTGAGGAAGAATGAAAATGGACAGATTAGACAAAACTTTATGGTGAGTACATAACTTTTCTGTACATTATCAATCCAGAACATGATGTATCAAGTATATGTGATAGACTGAAATATTTATAGTACAACAGGCTATAAAGTGAATGAAGAAATAAAATCTGTAGTGATGAACTGTGTTCTAACAGATGGATTTTTACCAAGCTTCCTGTTTTGTGGGGTCATTGATGGATGAGATGCTTGGGAATTTAGTTGAAATATGATGTTGAACAAGCAGCTAAGAAAATTTGGGAAGAAATTGTTTAAAAGATTTGTAAGTAAGGTAAGACTATGTAAACTGCTCTTTATTGATGCCAGTAATAAAGATACAAGTAATTAAGATGTTTTAGGTGTCTCTGGTCCTTTATGTAAGGTCAGGCTTATATGTATCACCCAAAAGATCAGATATGCAGGAATATCAAAAAGGGAAGTCAGGAATTTGCACCTGTCACCCCTGGGATTCCGGATATTGGCAAAGGCTCTTGCCACCCCCATAGTGCCTTTTTTAGGCAAGGCTCAAATTCTAAACCTACCACCCTAGAACACAAAAAAGGAAAAAAACTAAGGGTAATGCTGCTCAATGCCAGAAGTCTAAATCTCAAAATGCACGCACTCGAGGCCCTTCTCAGTATGGAGAACATCGATGTCTGTGCTGTGACAGAAACCTGGTTCAAGGCTCCTGAGAGCACCCCAGCGATATCAGGTTTTACCTCATATCATGCCCGCCCCAAAATCCGGACAATACCAAGAAAGGAGGGGTATCCATATTCATCAAGGACACCCACACCTCAAGACTGGTGGCAACGCATGATGCATCGGAGACCATCCAGGTGCAATTAACCATAGGCAAGACTGCTCTGCAAATTGTAGCATGTTACAGGCCACCCTCACAAACTCAGGAACCTCACATGGCCTTCCTGAAAACAGTAGAGGATAAATGTATCACCAAACACCATCATACTAGGTGACTTCAATTACCCTAATATAGACTGGGAACACTACTCAAGCCCAAACACCCTAGCCCAAAAGTTCCTGGAATTCATAAACTCAAATGCCATGGAACAACTAGTCACCATCCCCACAAGAGGAGATACCATACTTGATCTCATCATCACGAACATGGGAGCACAATGTTCAACACCGAAGTATACCCTCACTGGTGAGATCAGATCACAAACTAATCTCGCTGGAGGTCTTCATCCCACCCCACCTGAAATAAAAAGACCACAGTAAAGAACTTCTCAAAAGCCGACTTCACACTTCTAAAGACTAGTGTGGTCTCCTTTAAGGCCCCGAGCCGGCAGAAAACAGTACTCAAGCCGCTGAATCACTTACAAATGCCTTCTACCAGCACCTGCAGGACTGCATGGATAAGGCAATCCCAAGCAAAACAAAGACTCTTTGTACCAAAGGCAAGCGTCCAGTCTGGTGGACCCCAGCCATAAATAAACTCTACAACAAAAGGAGGAAGCTACTACAAGATAGAGCAAAATCCTTAAAAGGTAAGACACCCTTGATCACTATAAGTAAAAACTAAGAGCTCTCATAAAATCATCCAAAGCAAATTTCGAGAGAAAAATAGCTAAAGACTCAAAAGACAATCATAAGGCCTTCTTTAGCTATGTTAGAAACCTAGGAGGAAACTCCCAGATATGCTCAGAACTAGTTCAAAATGATGTGAAGATTACTGATCCTACAGACATTGCCAACATACTGGCTGACAGGTTCAGTGCAAACTTCTACCAAAAGGAGAGATATCTATACCAAACGATTTCAGCCCCCCAAACATCTCCAGCGCCCAAGTGAGAACTGCTCTCTCCAAAGCAAAAAACACAGCATCCATGGGACCTGATGGTGTCCCCGGCTGTGTGCTCCACGAACTCAATGAGGAATTAAACCCACAGCTAGGACAGCTGTTTAATCAAAGTCTTACCTCTGGATACGCCCAGGAGTGGCGCACTGCAACTGTGGTCCCACTTCACAAAGGCGGTGCCTCCACCGACCCTGGAAATTACCGCCCATTAGCTTGACAAGCCTTATCTGCAAAGCCATGGAGAGGATCATAATGGACCTCATAAATAAAGACATAGGGAATTTGCAGACTTTGGATCCAACCCAGTTTGGCTTTGTCAAAGGCAGATCATGCCTTTTAAACTTGGTTGACTTTTTCAAACAGTCACCAAAGCCATTGATGAGGAAAGGCAGTCCATACAGCCTACCTCGATCTGGCTAAGGCCTTCGATACAATACCCCACTCGGGTATCATTGAAAAACTCATCAGCTTAAATGTTAACCCATACATCACAAGATGGGTTGCAAACTGGCTGAGTGACAGAACCCACAGGGTCAGAGTTGCTGGCGCCATGTCAGACTCAAAGCCTGTCACAAGTGGTGTCCCACAGGGCTCAGTCCTGGGCCCACTCTTGTTTGGCATCTACTTTTCTGAAGTAAAAGCAAACACAGGAGGGTTATGGCTGACAAAGTTTGCAGATGACTGCAAACTGGGCGCCATAGTAGAAAACACATCTGACACAGATATCCTTCAGAAGGGTCTCACAGAAACGGATAACTGGTGCCAGAGCCACGGCCTAAAGTTAAATGCCAAAAAATGCATAGTCATACCCTTCGGGAAAAACAAGGTTACCCCTAGCTACCAAATTGGTGGCAATCCACTGAGCACAGAAGAAGTTATCAGGGACCTGGGGACCCAGGTTGATAGTAGTCTGTCATTCGACACCCATGTAGCTAAAGTAGTTAGGAAGACCTTCTACATTGCCCACCTTATCATGAAGGGATTCTCATCTAGATCAAGGGAGGTCATAGTCTCCCTTTACTCATCACTCATCAGACCAATGATTGAGTACAATGCCCCATTCGGAATGTATCTGACCCGACACTTGCAGCAGCTGGAGAGGCCACAAAAGTTCCTCACCAAAAGGATAAAGGGTCTCAAAAATATGTCCTATGCTGCCCGACTGAAAGAACTCCAGCTCTATTCAGTCGCCACGCTGCTCAGAGGTGACCTTTGCCTAACATACAAGGCCATGTCAAACCCAGATTTGATGAATATGCTTCACCTCAAAAATCTAGATCCATCAGAGCCACAAGGGCGGAGACTTAAACCTCGACACGGCTATTAATAGGACGTGCTGGAGGGATAGATTCATCACCCAAAGACTCCCTATGCTGTGGAACAAAATCCCGGTACATGTGAGGCAGAGCACCTCGCTGGCCTTGTTCAAGAGAAATCTTGACCAATGGATGGGAGATCGCATATATACCCCAGGGATTACCTCAGTGTCACTGCTCGACAGAGGCACAGCAAAATAATGGGTATAGTTCCCCATACTAAAGGGGTGGCGTAAGCCACAAAACGATGGGCTAGGCTTGTAAATGCCCTTGGGCAGATAGCCTAGTATGAACCTATGAACCTATGAACCTATAACAAAAGAGAGAAAGTGAAATTGGGAAAAAACAATACTGACAAAGGAATGGGGTGATCTAGAGCTTCTCGATTTAGAGGCATATTCTTAAGGCCACAGAAATTAAATTAATATATTTAATTCGGGATATAGAATATGTGCCTAAATAGAAGCATACGATAAGTATAGTACCTGATGAGGTAAGGATATGATCACATGTGGGCATTTGAGTAGATTTGTTAAAGGAATATAGAGAACTATAGGTACAGCCTTATATACATAAAAGTATTAAACAAACCTTTAAGGAAATTACACCTTTGAAAAATAGAATAAAACCAATAAGTTATAGTATATGTATATCAATAAACATATACACACACACACATATATGTATATGTACGAGCGTGTGTGTGTGTGTATATATATATATATATATATATATATATATATATATATATATATATACATATATATGGGTCTACTTTACTATACAGAACGGCCACTTTACCGACACCCATTACACCAAGACCATATTATCGGCAATCTGCTTCATCGAGTCACTTCACCGACTTACACTACATCGACTTTCAGAAACCCGACTCCCACTTCACCAACATCAAAATTCTGCAGCCGTCAAATCCGTATCACCGAATTCACCTCTTCATTCAAACATTTAGACTATACGAACATATACTCTGCAATTTCCAAAAAAGAATAATAAGACAGTATACCACAAACTCAATGCAACTTAGAGAATATGCCACTCAACTAACAAATTATCATACCATACAAAGGAACCAATACATATTATACACCATAAAATCAAAGGTAAAGTTTAAAGCTGTCAAGCCGCCTATTCAAGTAAGAAAATCATGCTGAATATACAGACATGAAAAGGTGCAGTTATTCCATTTTTTAGCATAAATCAGTGCATCATAACACAAAAAATGTATACCAGCACGATATATGTAATCTGGATGCACAACATTACTAACGCAAGATTTCCCCGATGAATCGTTTGCCATATTGACATTTTTAGTAGTATAACTCCCTGACCTGCAACTGTTAGCTCCGCCATTACAACATGGTAGCAGGTACGTTCAGTTAAAGATACAGGCATACCTTTATAATACTTTACTCAACTTGGCAGCACACGTCATTGTTTTTTTCCACTGTTATCGATCTTATGTAGGTCGGTGAAGTGATTCGTCTGTGAAGTAGATTGTCGGTAATATGGTCTCGGCGTAATGGGTGTCGGTAAAGTGGCCATTCAATCTAGTAAAGTAGACCCATATATATATATATATATATATATATATATATATATATATATATATGTGTGTGTGTGGTCTATATTATATGAATGAAAGTTCATAATATCGAACGCTGTGAAAAGCGAAAATGCCGGACCTCAAAGTGCTTCTTGTGAGATCGCAGTACAGTGAAGGTCGGAATATTTGCCCTTTCTACACTGTAGTGCCATCTTGGAGTTGGGTATATATATTTAGCGGGGGTGTGGGGGGCACAGCCCCCCCCCCCAATAAAGAGTTTAACGCCCGGCATTTTCACTCTTTAGAATGTTGAATATTATGAACTTTTGTTCATATAATATAGACTCTATATATAGATCTACTTTACATGACTGAAAACTCAAAATACTGAATTTCATTTGATTGAGACCACAATACCTAATTTTCAAAATACTGAAAACTCATTTGACTTAGTCTTATTATACTGAAAGCTTACAAAGCTGAACACCATCATGTAAATTGCACATTATATTGTAAAGCAGCTTTGCATAGTGCACAGTCAGATGTATTTTAAATGTGTGGTGAGGTAGTCTTGTCAGTGTTGTATATGTTAAAAATAGTAAAACAATCAAGTATATTTTCTTATTTGTAAGATATAAAGGCCTTACACTGTAATAAGATAAGAAACTCTAGACAGAAGCAAGTTACAGATCATATAATGTTATGATGTTAGGATGCTGGGGTGGGGTGTAAATGTGTACTGATAATATTGTATGTAGAATTAAGATAATAACTTCCCCTAAGTTACTGCAAGACTTAAGAAAAATTCCTCTGTTTTGTAAGAGTGGGTCTCTCAATTAATATACTTGGCTTAAACTATAGGTAATTTTTTTAAGCAAGCAGGCTTGGAAAATAAGACAAAATGATGAAAGGTATGGAAAATGATCTGCTGCTTGCATCTGCAAAGTTATTAGATTTTTCCCTTTTAGCAAATGCTTGCCATGGGAGACAAAGTGTACAAGTACAGGCAGTTGGCTAGGGGAAGTTTGTACATTGTGTTCTGAGTGAAATTTATAAAGATTTGTTACACATTTGCAAAGTTGTTAGCTGTTTTTCTCATTGCTAACTACTTTAACTTGTGGGAGTGCTGTCTGTAAGTTGAAGCAATTAATCTTGAGAGTTCTGAGCACTCTCTGCTCAGACTAATTTAACATTTAAAGTTATGGTGGCAACAATTTTATGAAAAATAATGTAGGAAACTGTGGGAAATGAATAAGCAGTAGTAGTCTTCCTGGCAGCCTTAGTACTTTAATGCATTTAATAGAGCAGTACATAATTTAGTTTATTTAAAGGCAGACATAGTACTTTTTCGTAGGGATAAAGGTTAATGTTTGCTGAAAGCATGCAAGCTGTTTTTGACATCTGTGAATAGAATGGAAACAGAAAAGAGCAGAGAACAATCAGTGTAAGTTGAAACACAGGCTGTAACATGGACGTTAGCATGGCAACTTTAATTTTAAATTAGGTAATGCCTGTGACTGTATCCATCGGTTTGGGCCAACTGCTCCTATTTGATGGGGTAAACTTAATTTGTTGAAAATATCCATGATGTGTGTTTGTTGTAAGTTAAAAGGAGCTACAGGTTCTGAAAAAGGAGATGCAGGTGATTTGAAGAAAAATGTGTTGAAATGTGACATAGTTTTGAATGGAGATAAGAAAAAAGTAGCTGTATGAAAGATCCATCTATCAAACCTTAGTTTGTGCTTGTAAGTGTAAAGCTGTAAGTACACATTTAAAAGGAAGGTATATGTACATGTATAATAGGTGGGAGTAATAGCTTTTTTAGCATAGTGGCTACTCTGTCCATATTATCATGGAATTAAATTGTATTACGGGTGTAGACAAAAAGCAAAGAGTATTGAATTATATTAAAAAATGTAGGGTGCAAATAGTGTTGCAGGAAGCATATTTGAATAGAAGTGAGCATATGGATTTGACAAAGAAAGGATTTCAGGGTGAATTTTCAACAGAATATCAGGGACAAAGGGAAATGGAATTAATGAAGATAATAGCAGTAGTAATAATAATAACAACACTGATTGCTAGAGGGGGTCCAGTAATGTTAGAAGAGGAAAAAAAAGGCAAAATGGTATATTTATGGTACTAAGAGGCTATTGCCAAGGGAGGAGGACAAATCGGGCAGCAGATTGCCAGGGCACTTCTATGGGCTAGGCTTGTGAAGTCTCCAGGGCCATTAGCCTAGTACACACCTATGAACCTATTATGCTGCCTTGTATTTATATTACACAAGAGAAAAGTGGTGATGCTTAATCAATCAACAGGCAAGTCTCCAGGAACAGATTGTATTCCTGTGGAAGTTTAATAATTTGGAGGGAAGAAAGTAATAAAGATCTTGAAGGTTTTGTATAACAGTATTTTTAAATCCGGGAAGCACAAGCGTTTGGAAGAAAGCTGTGTTCACTGTATTACACAAAGTGAGTAAAGACTGTCCCTTCCCAGCTTTATGTAGACCCATTTTACTTGTAAATCATGATTGTAAATTTGTTGTCTGTACTACTAAAAGAATGGCAAGTGTGTTGCCAAATCTGATAGGTATGGGTTAATGTGGCGTTCATTTGACAACATTAATAGAAAGTACAATTATGTAAAATCTTAACATAGCAGTAGATGTCCTTCTCTTCACTGTTGCAGTATTCTTTTACTATAGGGATCTTCCGCCCAGGGTAGCCTGACCCTTGGCCAGTATACCAAAGCCTTATGATCTGTACAGGACATAGGGCATAAAAATGATATATGGATGCAGTTACCCAGGAATGAATTGCCTCAGTGGAGAACAGTCTCCATAGGACAAAAGAGTCTATGCACATCCAGAAGGAGAAAATGCATAAGAAAATGGGGAGACACTCAGCCAGGAGGGAGTCCAAAACAAAAACGAGAACAAACAAAAGGCAGCTGGAGGGAGGGAGCAAATACTGTAACAGAGAAGAGAAGGAGCAAATACTGTAACAGTGAAGAGAAGGACATCAACTTGTTATTGTAAGATTTTTACACAACTGTGTTATATCACTGTTACACTATTCTTATTGTAAGGGAGAGTAAAACAGCTCAAGAAATGGAATGGAAAGTGGGAGACTGAGAAGAGCCCTCAACAAACACATAGAAAATGGTTCTAGCAAAACCTGTTCTGGCCCTAGAAACCATATCCAACTTATAATGCACTGAAGACCAAGTAGCAGCTTCAAGGAAGGAATTGGTCTCCACTCCATTGAAGAAAGCACCTGAAGAAGCAACAGCCCTAGTGGAATGAGTTCCAACAGAAGTAGACAAAGATTTGCCATGAAAAGAACACCAAAAAGAAATGGCTATAGATATCCAGGAGGAGATGGTTTGCTTCGAAACAGCCAAACTCAATGCCCTGGGTTGAAAGGAAACAAAAAGCTGGTCAGACTTACTAATAGCCTTAGTTTTATCCAAATAGTACCTGAGCTGTCTGTGCAAATCCAAGGTGAGATATCCAAGGAAAAAGGGAGGGAGTTGTACTGACTGATTCAGGACACTCATTATCTGATGTTGTCAATTTTCATTCTGTCCTCAACCTATGGGTTTGGATCCAATCCCTCGGATCCAAATCAGCCGTTACAAAAGCTAGTGGCAGCCAAAAACTGTTGAGCTTCTGCCTGCCCATAATACACTGACCCCAAGTGCCTCAGATCTCATTTGCCACTATACGCAAAAGATGTGGTGACTGTTACTTTTGAGCAGATCAGTCTCTAGATTTCATAACTTTATCCTCTTTATAGTTAAAACCTTTAAATTCTTAGGTTCTCTCCTTCCCTTATATGCCGCTTGACTCTTTGTAGACTTTTTTCCCAGTTTTAATGTAGTCTGTCCTGTTTGTTCCTCTCATAGATTTTTTTGTACCTTGAATACTGTTGTTATATTCCTTTTCCCTCTACACTCTTGTGTGGCCTTTACTTACCATAGCTGGTAATTTTTGTTTTCTCTCTCTCTCTCTCTCTCTCTGTTTTTCTACTGAAAAAAATCTTAAATAATCTGTTTCTTACTGGTTGAATGTCTGGTATTTTTCCTGTTGATGTTAAAATGGCAGAAAAAGAGAAAGGCCCAGCTGGGTTTAAAAACTGTCTAAGGTGTGGACATAAGATTCTGGTTTCTGATGCCCACACATTCTGTGTGTACCATTTAGCACCACTGCATCTTCAAGAGGACTGCTACCTTTGTCATGCCTTTAACCCTAGAGCCCTAGTTGAATGCAACAACAAGTTTATTTTAAAAGTGTTACTCCCTTCTTCCTTTGCTGAGGTGTTATCTGGAGTTCCATCCCCATGAGAACTCAAAAATGACTAAATCTTCTTTCCCAAACACTTCTCCTTCATCAAAGCCTTTGGGGAAGTCTACAAAAAGGCCAGTTTTGGATCTGACCTCCCCTTCGGATCCTAGAAAGAAAATGTCTAAGCTACTGGATCAGAATTCAACCTCGGATCTGAAGCTAAAGAAAATAGATTCATTGGATCCAACCTCATCATCAGATCGAGAGATAAAGAAAAGCAAAGATTTGTTGGATCAGACGTCCTTGGGTCCGACACAGAACTCATCTGATTAAACTTCCCAAAGACCAGATGCTCTTTTTTGGTGGACCCTGCATTCCTTCTCCATTATTGGAGAGACCTAGTTTCCCTTTGATAGTATCCATTCGCTATTCCAAGAGTCTAAGAGAAGAAGATGGTGAGAGATTGGTGAGAAGAATTCTCTGGCACAGAGCCTGACAGGTGTCTCCTTGGCTAGTACCCCTTTGGATTAGGAGGTCCAGTCTTCCACTATACCCCTTGTATCAGTTCCTCCTCTGATTCTTTCCATGGTCTTAGACTGCTTGGATCTGAGCTGTCTGGCTTAGTCTTCCTCGGGTCAGAGGATACTCTTATTCTCTAATCTGAGATTTCCTCTGAGCACGTCCGTTCAGTCATATCTGGAGAGCTCTCAGAACCAAGGCTACTGTGTCAGATCCAAGGCATTGGAGTTGATTCCAAAGTTGTCGGAGCGATCTTTGTACCTTGGAGCCTTAGCACAGGTTAGTTCAGCTCCGGCTTCTTCCTTGGGGAGATTGTCCTCCGAGCAGGGCGGGACAACAATCCAAAAGTTTGCCTTTTCGGATCCAGGGTCCTTTCCCTCTCTGGGAAGTCTGCTTTGAGGCCATGAAGAGAGCATTGTCTCTCTCAGCAACACAGACTTTTCCTACCCCCTTGAATCCTCAGTCTGCAGCCTTGATGTCTCTGCTCTTGGAGTCTTACCCATCTTTTTCACAGGGACAGCTGTTACTGAAACCTCAGGCTTCCCAGCAGAGTGTTCAGACTTCTTCTGATACTTGCACAGAGCATCCCACTGAGGAGATCCCTGAGAAGAAAACATGTAAGAGGAAGCACTTAGACTCCCCAGAGGAGTCCATCACAGAAGACACAGACTTTGATGAAGGTGAAGGGTCTACATGGTCACCTCCTGAAGATGTCTCATTTGGAGACATCCTTGAAATCCTGAAACAGAGAGGTGTCTGGAAACCCAGCAACCCATAGTCCAAGGAGTCTATGTTCCTAGAGGCTTTTGGTACTGGCCCGTCTACTTCCTGGGTGACCCCACCCGCCAACAAGCTCATTGAGTTGATCTGTCAGTGAGCATGGAAGAACCCTGACACCATTGAACCAATACCTCTGAATACTGTCAAAATTATGACAGCACCAGAGGATAAACAGTTTTGGACAAAGGGTGCACCTGTTGATGCCATGGTCATGGCAGCGGCCATCAAGAAGGAACTTGCCGAGGAGAGTTCCACTGTCCATCCACCCAGCAAGAAGTCTCAGGTGATTGACAGGTCTGGGAAGTGTGCCTGTGCCTCGGCGAACTTCACCTTAAGGTCAGTGAAGTATTTGGCAGATTTCAGCAGGTTACAGAAGGGGACCTGATTAAGGAACTTTCAGACATCCTCTCAGGATTCATTTTTGAAAAAAGTACAAACATCTGTGACGTCTCAGTTGGCTACCCTGCAATCAATTTCCATCTCTTCTATGAGACTCATTCCACACATAGCAGAAGTAACCTCAAGGGCAGTGGGTTCAGGCATTTCCATAAGGAGCCATGCCTGGATGCACTTATGTGATTTTGCGCAGCCTTTAAGTCTTCATTCATCAATACTTCTAATGACAGCATGTCTTTGGCCCCAAGGTAAAATACACATTATCTAGGTGTGAGAAGGATGGAAAGACCCTGTCTGCTGTGGACGTACATTTTACAGGAATCAATGAGGTAGTGGAAAAATGTAGTTCAAAAAGTCCCAGGGACCTTTGCCGGACACACGTGAAGGAGGTTCCTCCACAGGTAGAGGGGGGAGCTTGAATGGAAGATGCCTCCCATGTGGCAGAGGTGGCCCATAAAACCAAAGGTCCAGATATTCGTTCTTTGACAGATCCTTCCAGTGCTCCTGAATGGAGGCCCGATTGCCTTTCTCTGGGGGCAGTCAGGGTTTGGTTATCCCTGCACTGGAGAGCCTGGTTAGAAGTAAAATATATTTGGATGCAGGGGATCATTTCCAGAGGTTATATAATACCATTTTCCCTTCCTCCTTCCCTTCCAGAAAAAAATCCCAGATGTCCCACCCAGTCAGAGGGAACAGGCAGCAATTCAATTACCAAAGCGGCTAGAAAAAAAGAGTAATCCAAGAGGTCCCCCCAGGCCAGATAGAATCCAAAACTTACTCAAGATTCTTTTTTGTGCCAAACAAAACAGGGGACTGGAGACCAGTTTTCGATCTTGGTAGCTTGAACAAGTCAGTTTGATGCACCAAGTTCTGGATGGTCACATTTCAGTCCATTCTTCCCTTTTTGGGAAAGGACAGCTGGATTTGCTCAATAGACCTACAGGATGCATAATATCACATAAAGATGAACAAGCGATCCAGGAGGTTATTATGCTTCCAGCTGAGAGCCAGTCATTATCAGTTCAGAGTTCTGCCCTTTGGTCTCACCACAGCCCCCAGGATGTTTACCAAGTGCATGACAGTAGTAGCAGTTCACTTGAGACTGCAGGGATTGTGTGTGTTTCAATATCTAGGCAACTGGTTCATTTTTGGCCCAACCAGGTATTAGCTATTAAAGGCAAGAGGCCAGGTTCTCTAGACATGCTCTCTTTTGGGGATAACCATAAACTACAAACAAATCTCATCTAGAACCAACTCAAAGTTTAGAATTCACTGGAGCATTACTCAACACAAATTCAACAATAGCTTCACTTCCCTCTATCCAGAGTTCAAACAGTAAAATCACAGGCCAAAAAGATAATCCGCAGTATCAAGATTTCAACCTACTTGGTCCTTTAAGCTCTAGGATCTGTGGCAGTGGCAATAGCACTGATATCTTTGGCCAGATTTTACAAGAGAATTTTCCAATAGATGCTAGCCGCCTGATGGTCGATACTTTGTCAACCATTATCTTCTCCAGTATGAATCACTCACATACGCAAGAGAGATCTCATGTGGTGGAGTCAGTCAGATCAAGTTCTACAAGGAAGGCCATATGTTCATTTCCCTCAGCCCAAGGCCATAGTGACCACGGGTGCTTCACAGTTAAAGTAGGATGGGGCACTTTCTGGGGAAACCAGTCCAAGGCACTTGGTCCCCCGAAGAGGCCACCCTGCATATCAATGTTCTAGAGATGAGAGCAGTGCTTTTAGCATTGGAGGCCCTTCAGAATGCTCTCCCTTCAGGGACGATTGCAATTCAAATGGACAGTATGTTAGTAGTTTGGTACATCAACAAACAGGAAGGGACCAGATCTTACCCCTTGTGTCAAGAAGCATTTAGGGTGTGGCAGTGGGTGATCTCATCCAAACCTTTTCGTATAGCAATGTAAGTCCAACATGTTAGCAGACAAACTGAGAAGGTGCATTCTTCTACCTCATGATTGGTCTGTCTGCAAGAACATGACAGAAATGATTTTCTGTTAGTGGGGCCAGCCTTGCTGCGATCTTTTTACATCTCCCCTAAATGAATGCAGCAGCTACTTTGCCCTAATCCCCCCCACAGGGGAAATCACCAAGGGATGCTCTACTTCATGATTGGCCCCCAGGTCTACTATATGACTATCCTCCTATCCCACTAATTCCAAAATTTCTACAGAAAACTGCCATGTTGAGGAGTAAAGTAATCCTCATTGCACCTTACTGGACTTGACAGATTTGGTTCCCCTTCCTTTGGCCTCACTTACTTCTCAAACCTTAGATTTGGGATCTGACTCCAGACCTTCTGTCTCACCTGACAAGAATGATCCATCAGATATACCAAACCTCAGGCTGACCACCTGGCTTCTCCAGTTCCATTCATAGCCAGACAGCCTATGCTCTCTTCCCCTGTCGAACACATACTTTTATCTTCACATAAACCTTCTATGTGTCAACTCTACTCCCGTAAATGGAGAAGATTTGTTTACTGGGCACATCAAAATAATACCGACGCCTTTTCAGCTCCCATACATAACATCCTTGAATTTTTAGCTCTACTTTTTAAAGAAGGAGCTAGTTCCTTGACAGTTAATGTTCAGTTAGCAGCAATATTGAATTTTTACAGTGGATTTGAAGGTTATTCTGTTGCCTTTCATATGCTCTGCAAAGCCTTTTTGTGAGGCACTCTTCTTTTAAGGCCTCCTTTTAAAGACCCTACTCTCTCATGGGACCTGGATTTTGTACAGCAGGTTGTTACCCAACCCCCCCCCCCCCATTTGAACCAGCAACTAAGTGTGACCTTAAATATCGTTCCTGGTAATTCATGGCAATGTCTTCAGTGTTCCAATCTAAAGTGTCCATGGATGGCATATGTGTGGCAGCAACTTGGGTTAGTCCCCATACTTTTGTTGTTCATTACAAATTGGATCTGGTCTCCAGAGATGGGGCATCATTTGGTTCAGTGGTGCTCAAGAACATCCTTCCTTGAGTTCACCTTGGATTTAAGTAGCTGGGGGCTCTGTCCCATAAGTTGAGGACAGAATGAAAACTGACAATATTAGATAAAGAAGTTATATACTTACCATAACATTCCATCTGTGATGTCCATTTTCATTCTTCCTCAACTCCCCTTCCACTAAGTCCCTAGCTTTGAAAACTCCTGGAAAAGTAAGTGGTTAAAGGATGCCACTTCCTTGATATTGAGCTCCGGATATAGTCTCTTCTCTATATGACTGCAAATATTTCTTTCTGCTATTATTAGCAAACAAGATCTGAGGCACTTGGGGATGATGTGTTATGGGTAAGCGAGAAGCTCAAATGTTTTTTGGTTGTCACGAGCTTTTGTAACAGTCGAGATGGATCTGAGAGACTGGATCTGAACCCATAGATTGACGAAAAATGAAAATGGAAAACACAGATGGAATGTTATGGTGAGTACATAACATCTTTTACTACCTTGGGCATAAGAGAAGGATTAGTTTGATGGGACACCCTGTCTTTGTGAAAAAACAAAAAAGTAGGAATGGCCATAAGAGCCCAGAGCTCAGAAACCTTCTGAGCAGAAGTAAGAGCTAGCAACAAAACAGTCTTCCAGGTACAGTGTTGAGGAGCTTGAGTCAGTTTTTCCAAAATAAAATTAAGGTCCCAAGGATCAGGAATAGAGTTTCTTGGAGCTCTAAGATGCAGAACACATTTAAGAAATTGTTTGACCTCAAAACAAGAAGTCAAGGGATAGATTCAAAGGCAAACAAGCAGAAATGGCTGACAAGTGGGCCTTCACAGAAGAATAGGCCAAGCCAGATTGGAGCAACTCACACAAATAAGAGAGGACCAAAGAGACACCCAACGAAAAAGGGTCCTGTTTACAAGCATGGCACCAAACAGAAAATCTTTTCCATTTAGACATATAAGATTTTCTGGTTGAAGTTTTCTTGCATCCTGTAAAACCATGAGCACTTCCTCAGAAAAGAGATGCCTGAAAGGGATCAAAACCCTATCACCCACAGTGTCAGTTGAAGAGTGGACAAGTGAGGATGGATGAGCGACCCCTTGTCCTGTGTGAGGAGGTCTAACCGGTGAGGTAACTTTGTGGTGATTGCCCCTGGCCAGATGCATTAAGAGGTGGAACCAGTGCTGTCTTGACCAAAAGAGAGTCACTATCAAGATTTTTGGGGAGTCCAGCTGAATCTTCTGCAGGACTCTTGGAAGCAGAGAAAGAGAAGGGAAAACATAAAGAAACATCCCTTTCCAAGGAAAAGAAAGAGTGTCTGTCTTCCATGCCATATGGCATGGCACTCTGCAACAGAAGAGAGGGAGCTGCCTGTTCAGAGGGGCAACAGAAAGATCTACCTGAGAAATACCCCACCGATGGACAATGTCCAGAAACACATCTCTGTGAAGCATCCATTTGTGAACCTGTGTTTTGGACCTGCTCAGAGTCTGCCACTAGATTGTGGTCTGAAGGAATGCATACTGCCTAAAGAGTTAACTGATAACTGAGAGCCACCTCCCAAGCTTTAAGAGCCATCCTACAGAGGAGGTAAAATTTGTGACTCCCTTCTTTTTGACATACCACATCAATGTAGTGTTGTCTGTGTACACCTTCAAGGGGCCTAGAGAGAACATGGAGTGAAAAACTTGAGAGGCCAGAGTCATAGCTGTTATCTCTTTGACGTTGATATGGTCTGACTTCTGATGGGTGGCCAGAGTCCATGAATTTTCAGGTGACCACGTAAATCCCCCCACCTCATGTCTTAGACATCAGTGAACAGTTCTTGAGAAGGGACTAGAGCCTGAAAGGGCAGGCCTGGGTTGAGAGAAAACTTGAATCCAGCACTCAAATTCCTTCTTTTGACAAGTAAGGAGAGGTGCAGTGAAATCCAGAATATGGCAATGCTGCAGCTAAACTGACTTGAGGTACCATTGAAGCTTCCACATATGCAGTCTGGCAAGAGGGAGCATTTAAATAGATGAGGCCATGAATCCCAGGCCCCAAAGAAACTATCTGGCTGGAATGGCAGTCAGAGGAAGAAGAAGAGAATGAAAGAAGGCTGTCAATGACAAAACTTTTGGAGGTGGAAGAGAGACCAACATTGGCACTGTTTGAATCCTGCACCCAGATACACATGATCCTGAGAGGGAGTTATGACTTACTTTGGAAGTTGACAGTGAACCCCAGACTCTGAAGAGGACAGATGGTGAATTCCAGATCCCGTAACAGGCAACTGGAAAAGGCTCCTAAAGCAACAGCTCATCTAGATAAGGACAAATCTGAATGTCTTGGAGCCTGCAGAAAGCAATCACAGGAGCTAGGCATTTTGTGAATACCCTTGAGGCAGTAGAGAGGCCAAAAGGCACAGCAGAGATCTGAAAATGAAAGGAAGAAACACAGAAACATAAACAACCTCCTGAAAAGAGGGTGAATATGGATATGAAGGTAAGCATCCTTGAGATCCAAAGACACTAGAAAAGCCTGGGGTATTAAAAGTGGAATCAGGCTTTGAAGGGTATGCATCCAAAAAGAGGAGACTTTGAGAAAGGTGTTGATCAAGGAGACATCCAGAATGGGTCTCCAAGTGCCCTCCTTTCAAGGAGCCAGGGACATCCTGAAATAAAAACTGTTTCCCACTTGGGAAGGGGGAACAGGTTGAATGGTTCCTTGGTTCACCAGTACCCTAGGACCTCCAGGACATGAGGCATTTGCTCTAGAAGAGGTAGCGGAATCCCTAAAAAAGGAGGGAGAGATTTCCATACCATGAAGTAACCCTGACAGATGATAGAAAGAACCCAAGAGTCTGATGTGATGAGAAGCCAATTTGGAAAACTAAGGGACAAAGGAACCTTGTCAAAGAGAAGAAAGGGAGCAAATTTTCAAAGAGAAGCAAGCTTATGATAAAAAGGGGGGTCTAAATTATATATTCAAACTTTCTAAACTTCGAATCCCATATATTTGACAACATATGATCGAAGTTTAAAAGTTCGAATATATAATAATAATAAAATAAAATTACCTTAACAGTGCAGGCAGGGGGCAAGCCCCCATTCACCCCTCACACCCCCCTACTTAAATATACCAACTCCGAGATCACACTTCAGTGCAGAAAAGGGAAATTCTCCCATTCTTCACTGAACGGTGCCATTATGTTTAACCTTCGAACTCTTGAAATGTCGATCATATGGTGTTGACCATATGACATTCGACATTTCAAGCATTCGGAGTACTAATAGGTACCCACAAAAAGAAGGCTTCTGCACCACAGAAGTCTGAGAAGCCATAGTCAGCAGAGGTGGCTTGCTTGCCACCCTTCCTGCCCTTGGAGGCCTGGAGGGGTTGCCTGCAGACAAAAGCCGATCTAGAAGCATAATTTCTCTGGAACTTGGGGACAGGAGAGAAAAATATGTTTAAGGTCTGCAAGGCTTTGCCTTTCTGTTGAAGATACTTAAATAGGTCAGCATCAGCAGTCTCAAGATGATTGTTATCCAAAAGAGCATTCAGCAGTTTGTCCTTAATGTTCTCAGACAAAGACTTGAGGTGATGCCAGGAATAATGGCTCTTGACAAGCCCAAAAGCCACAACCCTGGAAGTGGCATCAGTAGCATCACAGCTACACTTGATAGAGTGGTGAGCCACTCGAGAAGTAGAATCTAAAATAGATAAGGCATAATATTTGCCTTCAGAATCAGGAAGGTCAGAGATAATCTGACAAGCCTGAGCAATGCCAGAGCATACTTGCCCATGTGGGTCTGGTAATTAATAGCCCTAAAGGCCAAAGTAGAAGCAGTGTAAACCTTCATACCAATCCTCTTAATTGCCCTACAATCCTTATCAGATGGCAAAAGTTTGCAAGAGGACAAGGGCTTTGAAGGTTTTTCAGTATAGATTGACACCAGAGCAGGATCAGCGCAAGGGCATTTAAATAAAAATTGACAATATTCAGTGTTCTTATAGAAGGGCGGCCATGGTGGTGCAGTGGTTAGCATTGTCATCTCACAGCAAGAGGTTCTCCAGTTCGATCCTCGGCTGGAGTGCCATCTGTGCGGAGTCTGCATGTCCTCCCTGTGGTCACATGGGTTTCCTCCGGGTGCTCCGGTTTCCTCTCACATCCCGAAGACATGCTACAGGTGGATTGGCCACTCTAAATTGGCCCTAGGTGTGAGTGCGTGTGTGTGTGTGCCTTCTGTGGAAGGTTGGGCGCCGGGCTGGCAACTCGACACTGTAAAATGCCACTGCCAATCATGAGCGGACAGGTGATCCACTGTGGCGACCCCTAACAGGGAAAAGCTGAAAGAAGAAGAAGAAGTGTCCTTATAGAACCTATCAGGTTTCTTAGGAGCAGGAGACTGAGAATCAGGAGACTTGGAAGCAGCAATGAAAGTGTTTAACAAGGAGGCCAATGCAGGAGGAACTGCAGAGTGTGTCACCAGAGGACAATTCCTCAAAAGGAGACAATAAACCCTCATCAGACACTGAATCTTCATCTGAAGAGTTTGTTCCCTAAGCCAATTAGAAGGGGTAGAGGTCCAAGGAGGAGCAAACAGTGAAACTCCTTTATGAAGCTTCAGGGCCGTCAAGGCAGAAAAGCAAAAAGGCATTCAGAGCAATGAACAGTTATGGTGTTCAGACTGAAGGCAAAGAAGTTCTGGGTAACTGTGTCCATACATCACTTTTATGCCCTATGTCCTGTGTGGGGAGCATATGTTAACATGATGGACACAATTTGCCCAAGAATTATAATGTTAAGTATTTTAACAGTTTCCATATTTTTAGCTACAGTAATTCAGAGATTTCTTATGTTTACTATAATCTGTTCCAGAAAGGTTTTATGTTTGCTCCTGCTAGAAAAAATGATATAAGACACATTGCTTGAACTAAAAATGTTCACTAGGAAGTTAAATGGATGTAGTACTTTTGCTAGACGCAGTACCTTTGTTCCTCCATCCACTCTGCTATCACCCTGTTCGAAAGGTTGTATAAAAAGGATATTAGAATAAGCACACACAAAAAGAAGGATTATTATTGTTACACTGTAACTTGGGATGTAAGACAGCTTCTTTATGATTTAGTGGGCAGTGAAGACATCAGGGGCCAGACTCTAAAAGCATTGCTCGAAGACTGTCTGCCCTGATTCCGAAAGACTTGCTGTCAGTGTAAATGGCTTACTTTGGTGTAAGGCCTATCTATAAACAAGCTTACAGCAGAGGCCAGATTCCAAAACAGCTGCTCTCAGTGTAAGTGGTCATTTACACTGACAGCAAGTCTTTCGCAATCGAGTCCCAGAATAATGAAGCCCAGTAAGGGAGGGGGCATGGTAATTATGAGCAGCACAGACTACTCATGTAAAATGTTTCAAATTGCTGAATAACAGTAACCAGTGATGTGAAGTTGTTAAATCTCACCGTTTATTCACACTGATGGGTTCGGAGCCAATCCTTGGCTCTGACACGGCCGATAGCAAAGCTCAAGGTCTGCCAGTAGCTCGAGACCAAGCCCCTTATCCCACAATGCACTGCTGGAATTACCTCAGATCTAGTTTGCCGCAGCAAGAGAGATTTCGGTGATCCAGCTAGCTTGGACCATTTGTGATAAAGACAGCAAGTTTTATAAAAAAAACTTCCTTTTTTGTTTTTCATAAGATAGTTGTGTGTTAGAGTTTGATAATTAGGTAATAGAATCTATAGTTTTAGATAGTTAGTACCCTGTTGGCTTATTTGGTTTGTGTAGGCATTTAGCCCTATTTAGACTTATTAATCTTTTTATAATAGTCAGGGTTTATTTGTGGTCCTCTTTAGCCCTATATTTGTAATCTGTAGTTATTTGTTATAGATAGTGCCCAGATTGGGCTTAGTTTTTTGTGGGTCTTTACAAGTTAAGTAAGGACTTTACTGTTTTACTTTTTGCAGTATACTGGTTTGTTTTACTTAATTATGTCGAATGACAATGAAAAATCCCATCCTAAATCAGGATTCAAAAAATGCCCAGATTGTGGGCAGAAAATGTCCGTCACTGACGAACACATTCAATGTGTCTACTGTCTGGGGGCTAAACACCTCCAAGACACTTGCAACATTTGCCATTCCTTTTCTTCAAGAGTCCTCTTGGAGAGAAGGAGGAAGCTTATAGACAGGGGATTAATACAGCATTCCTTTTCTGAGGTTTTCAGTAGCCATGAGGGCACTAGCACGTCCTCCAAATCCACAAAATCTTCAGATCCTAAAGTTGCAAAAAAGGCGAAAACTTCAGAGGGAGGGTCATCGGTTCCACATACCTCGGAACTGACTGTACCTTTGATTCGAAGCCAGCTCTCAGTATTGGAGCTGGTCTCGGAAATTCCCTCTTCTCCTCTGCTCCATTCAGCACCTTCGGTGCATTCATCTAAATCCTCAGTCAGCCTTTCAGATTTGGACATGGATCAGCTAGTGCAGAAGCTTTTACAGGCACCAGGACTTGCCAGATTGTTGTCGGCACCGACCAGCTCGTCAGTACCGAAGACCATGGAACCGGATTTGTCTACTCCTCCTCCGAGCCATACTGGACTCTCTGAGCTGAAGGAAACTGAACCAACGAGTGTTGAACCCTTGGAGCCAATACCCGCACCGGTGTTATCAGCTCCATCTACTTGGATGTCCTCGGCCGAGGACTCTAGGAGCCGACGCTCTCCCAATTAGGTCCGGGGAGGATAATCGTACCGAATTGTCGGTGCCGACTCTTCCTCTCGGGGCTTTGGCTTGGATGAGCTC
The DNA here is from genome assembly GCF_019279795.1 of Protopterus annectens. Taxonomy (NCBI): domain Eukaryota; kingdom Metazoa; phylum Chordata; order Ceratodontiformes; family Protopteridae; genus Protopterus; species Protopterus annectens. The sequence goes on along the minus strand of NC_056726.1, from coordinate 504,868,252 downwards.
AGCTCCTACCTCGGGCTCGGAGCCCAGGGTTTCAATGCGGGAAGATCGGACGGTACTCTCGCGTCCGTCCACTCCTTCTCGTCTGAGCCATGGTGCCTTTGATGCTATGAGAAGAGTTTTGTCTCTAAAGACAACGTCAGCATCGGTTCAGCCTTCCCTCTCCCCTCAAGCTCCTGTGTCTGCTTCTTCGTCTACCAGTCCCCCTAAGCGTAGAGACCCCGAGCCTCAAGTACCCCCACAGGGCGTCCCCTGCTCTTCTCAGACCTCCCCAGATCCCCCCACTGAGGAGGTGCCCAAGAAGAGACTGTGCAAGAGGAGGCACTTAGACTCCCCACAGGAGTCTTTGACATCTGACACAGACTTGGATGAGTCAGAATTGTCCCCTCGATCCCCCTCTGAGGATATCTCCTTTACAGAGATACTAGAGATCCTTAGTCAGAGGGGCAATTGGCAGTCCAGGACGCCTACTGAGGATGAGTCCATGCTCTTGAAAGATTTTGGGTCTCAACCTTCCCCTTCTTGGGTGTCTCCACCTTACGATGAGGTCATGGAACTGATCTCTCGTAAGGCATGGGAGTCACCGGAGGCCATGGAACCTGTTCCTCGTAAGCCCAATAAATTCATGTCTGCCCCAGTGGACAAGCCATTTTTGACAAAGGGAGTGCCTGTTGATGCCATGGTGGTAGTTGCAGCCACCAAAAAGGAAGTGGCTGAGACATCCACATCTATCCATCCTCCTAACAGAGATTCTAGGGTCATGGATAGATATGGGAAATGCATGTTTAGTTTAGCGACTTTTTCGGTGCGATCACTGAACTACTTAACCTACTTTACGAGACTACAAGGAGATCTCCTGAAAGAGCTAGGAGATACTCTCCAGGGTACGGTAGCTGCAGGGGTGGCCGACAAAGTCAAAGCCCAGCTCGCTACCCTAAACTCAGTGGAAAACTTGTCCATGCATCTCATATCCTATGCAGCTGATGGTTCGAGTAGAGCCGCTAGTTCGGGCATTGCTCTTCGAAGACAAGCCTGGATGCATCTCTGTTCCTTTGCGGAACCCTTTAAGTCTTCCTTTATCAACACCCCATTCGATGGCTCATCACTGTTTGGACATAAAGTAAAGGAAACTTTAACCAGGTGTGAGCAGGAAGGCAAGACCTTATCTGCCATTGGAGTCCATTTTTCTACCCCTACTCGGCCCTACCCCAAGGGCCCTAGGGGAGGGAAAATGCGGTTCCGAAAAGCACAGGGAGCCTTTCAGGACACACGTGGAGAAACCCCCTGTAGAGGCAGAGGAGGGGGCTATAACAGAAGACGCCACCCCCGTGGCAGAGGGGGTCCGCAGCAACAGGGTGGCAGGGCTAAGTTCTCCTGTCAACCCTACCAGCGCCCCTGAAAGGGGGCTCGACCGTTTGGCTCTGGAGGCAGTCAGGGGTTGCTTGTCTTTGTACCCAGAAGCCTGGCTAAACATAACATCAGCTACATGGGTACAAAGCATCATTTCCAGAGGATATTTCATACCGTTCTATTCTCCTCCCCATTCCTGTAAACAGAATCCCAGATGTTCCACCCAATCTCAGGGAACAAGCAATCGTAGAGGTCCACAGATTGCTAGAAAAAAAGAGTCATCCAACCAGTCCCAGCAAAGCAAGTTGGATTCGGAACTTACTCAAGATTCTTTTTGGTACCAAAGAAAACAGGGGACTGGAGACGTATCTTGGACCTCAGCAGACTCAACCAGTTCGTAAAGAAAGAGAAGTTCCGAATGGTCACACTTCAGTCTATTCTTCCCTTCCTAGGGAAAGGCGATTGGATGTGCTCCATAGATCTCAAGGACGCATACTATCACATAAAGATGAACAGACGCTCCAGAGATCATCTGCATTTCCAGCTGGGAGCCAATCATTACCAGTTTTGAGCCCTGCCCTTTGGTCTCACTACAGCCCTCAGAGTGTTCACCAAATGCATGGCAGTGGTCATGGCTCACCTGAGATGTCTAGGATTCCAGGTGTCTCCATACCTAGATGATTGGCTCCTCACTGCTACCACCAGGCATCAATTGACTGAGGCAACACAATACACTCTGACACTCTGCCATCAATTAGGTATTACAATCAACTTCGAAAAGTCTGCCTTATCTCCATCGCAGCATACCATTTTTATAGGAGCAGAGTTAGATACCTCAACTACCACTCTACGTCTTCCTGTCGAAAGAGTCTCACTTCTCCGCCAACATGTCAGCTCACTGGTGTCAAAGAACAAAGCTACAGCAGCAGAGGTATTGAAGGTGCTAGGTTTGATGGCGGCAACAATCCTGGCTATACCACTCGCAAGGATGCATATGTGAATTCTTCAGTGGCTCCTCTTTGATCAGTGGTCGTACCAGAAACTACTGATGCACCACATGATTCTCATCACGGATTCTTGCAAGAGAGACCTTCGGTGGTGGTTGACGTCTCTTCATGTCACAATCTGAAGACTCTTTGTCCCCCCCCCCCAGTAGTCACTGTGACCATGGACACTTCCCTGATAGGGTGGGGCGGGGGGCATTTTCAGGGAAAGACTGTCCAAGGCACATGGACAGATCAAGAATCACATCTGCACATCAGTGTTTTAGAGTTGAGAGCGGTACTTCTAGCATTGCAGTACTTTCAGGACTCTCTCCCTCTAGGAACTATTGCAGTTCAGATGGACAACATATCAGTAGTCTGGTACTTGAACAAGCAAGGCAGAACCAAGTCTTACCCCCTTTGTTGAGAAGCCCTCAGGGTCTAGCAATGGGCTGTGTTGTCCCAGCGTTTTCTGTTAGCAATGCACATCCTGGGGAAATCCAGCATGATAGCGGACAAGCTAAGCGGGGCGATATTGCTCCCTCACGAGTGGCTTCTCAAACAACAGGTTGGGGAGTTGATTTTCCTCAAATGGGGCCAGCCTTGCTGCGACCTCTTTGTCAGCCACATCAATTCAAAATGCAGAAGCTACTTTGCCCTAATACCATCTCCTGGTCATCCCCCGAGAGGTGCACTTTTACATGATTGGCCCCCGGGTCTCCTTTATGCATTTCCACCCTTCCCATTGATACCCAGATTTTTACAGAAAGCAAAATCGCTGGGAAGGACTGTTATTCTCATAGCCCCCTACTGGCCTTGACAGATTTGGTTCCCATTTCTCCACCATCATCTGTTGGAAGATCCATGTATCCTGGAACCAGTTCCAGACCTTCTGACGCACCCGTCAGGGGACCTCCATCCTTCACTGCAGTCCCTGAAACTGACTGCTTGGCTAATCCACTTCCCCTAATTGCCAGGCTTCATTAAATTTCAGAAGATACAAGACAAATTCTCTTGTCTTCTCACAAGCCATCTACCAGGAAATTATATGGCAGTAAATGGAAAAGGTTCTCAATTTGGGCCAACATGCAGAAAATTGACCCTTTTCGAGCTCCACTATCATCTATTTTAGAATTCTTGGCAAAGATTTTTAAGCAAGGGGTCGCAGCTGCTACAGTTCGAGTCCAGTTAGCTGCCATCTCAAATTTTCACCTTGGGTTTGGTGGCTCAAATCTTATGGGCCATAAATTATCCAAGATTTTTCTTAAATGCGTTCTTCACATGAGACCTCCTATCAAAATTCCCTATTCTCCCTGGAATTTAAACTTTATGCTGTCTCAAATTATTCTTCCCCCTTTTGAACCAGCATCTTCTTCTGATCTCAAATATTTCTCCTGGAAAACTATTTTTTTTGTGGCCATTACTTCTGCCTGCAGAGTGTCAGAACTTCAAGCATTATCTATCAGACCACCTTACATGATTTTCCATGCTGATAGAGTATCTCTCAGAACAAACCCCTCATTTTTACCTAAAGTCTGTTCTGAATCAAATATCAATCAGGTCATTGAGCTGCCAGTCTTTTTTCCCAACCACTCTAGCAAATTGGAATACATGCTGCACAAACTTGATGTACACAGACAGCTCAGATTTTATCTTGGCAGAACTAAGTATATTAGAAAATCAGATCAACTTTTTGTATCTTTTTCAGAAGCCAGAAAAGGAAATCCAGTGGCTAAAACAACCTTATCTAAATGGTTATCCAACTGTATATCCTTTGTTTATCAGAATGCGAGCATGCCATTAACACACAAACCTAAGGCTCATTCTACCAGAGCCGTCTCTACGTCTTCTGCTTTTCAAGCTAAATTGCCTCTTGACAATATTTGCCCTGCAGCCACTTGGTCTAAGCCTCATACCTTTATCACGCATTACAAATTAGATAAGGCTTCAAGGGACAGGTCTTCCTTTGGTTCCACGGTACTGAAGAACACACTTCCATGAGCCACCCAAGATTGAGGGTGCTAGGGACGCTACCCATCAGTGAGAATAAACGGCGAGATTTAACAACTTCACATAAAGAAGTTATGTACTTACCATAACGTTCCATGTGAGTTGTTTATCTTGCCTTTATTCTCATGTCCCTCCCTCCTTCCCCCTCCTGGCTGACTGTTGACTTAGAGGCTAGTACCATCTACTCAATATTTCTTCATCCCCTTCGGGAAGTGTTCTTGGTAGAAATATATAAAAGGGTATATATATATATATATATATATATATATATATATATATATATATATATATATATACTGTTATTTGCAGCAAAGAAGATAAGATCTGAGGTAATTCCAGCAGTGCATTGTGGGATAAGGGGCTTGGTCTAGAGCTACTGGCAAACCTTGAGCCTTGCTATCGGCCGTGTCAGAGCCGAGGATCGGCTCCAAACCCATCAGTGAGAATAAAGGCGAGATAAACAGCTCACATGGAACATTATGGTAAGTACATAACTTCTTTTTGTAGGGCATCTAGGAATAAGATTAATTTTGCTTGTTACAAAATTGATAATTTATTAACTGGTATGATGCTGCAACATGCAATTAACAGACACATCTGTAGGTATTTAGTTGTAGAAAAGCTTCAATTTTTCATATACCTAAACTACATAAAAATATAAATGACCAGCCCTCACTTCACTCCACTGTCTGCAAAGAGATCTAAAACACACCCTCTGACAGTTTACCTTAACGGAAAACTGAAAGTTTTCTATAATAACCACCCATATAGGATGAAAGGTTCTTGATACTTTTGAGGTAATTTAAATCAACAAGTATTTTCATCTGAAGGGATCTTTGTCACCTTAGATATGTTGGATTTCTGCCATCCCACATGTGAAAGGTTTAAAATGGTTCCAAGAGGTCCTCCTAATGTGATTTTATTTCAAATGTGGATATTTCTGTTTTTATGACACTTGTTGAAACTGTCCTGGACAATTTCTTGTAGTTTAAAGGAGATTTTTTTAAGCAAAGAGTGGAGTGGCTATGGGGGGTGGGGGTAGATGGATGGATTACTGTCATTTTTATATTGGTAAAATGTACAGAACCATACACAAGCATATCTATGAACACATTTACAATATAGAAAATAAATGACAATAATACACTTTTTAGACACACATTGCAGTTTAAACAGTATTCCAAGTTTTTGTTTGTTCTTGACCATGTTCCCCCTCAATCCAGGGGAGGCCCATGGGAACTAAATTTACAGTATAGAGAACTGATTTGGCAGTTCAGCAAATTTACAGTATAGAGAACTGGTTTGGCATCTCAGCAAGCTCCTGCCCAGTGCCGTGCAGAGTTCTACAGCAGCAGAGAGACAAAAAGAGAAACTTTGGAGTGATTAAGTAACATTTTTCTTACTGCCTTTAGCAAATTCCACCTAAAACGTGGATTTTTTTAGAGTTTCTGTGATTTAAAAAGCTTGTTTCAGCTACATATTGTACTTATTTTACTGCCTGCACTTTAACAAAGTCATTTTTGTGTTTAAATTACCTGTTTAACTGTTGTAGGCTACACACTCAAGTGTGATAGCCATTTCCTAGCATTTTAAAGTGTTTTTTTGATTGTATCTGCTTTATTTTCTGAAAAAAATAAAATAAAATATACTTGTTATCCTGCCTTTCTAAGCTAGTGTAGTCCAGTTTTCAGGTTAGTGCTGAATTTAGGGCTGTGTTACAAGTTTCTGTGTTTGCCCGTACCTTACTTGGATAGAAGGAAGTTTCTCTGTTCACTGTGAGAGAGGGAGCTTTGAGCAGCCTATCTGTTCCTGTAGGAGTGGTTTCAGACCAGAAACTAGTAGTTTATTGGCTATTTTGGGCTAATTTCTATCTCTTTCATTTCCCTGCTATAAAACCCCACATTTGCACAGTTTTGTGCACTGGGCACCGCCAGTTAGCTAGGGTATAATTATTCCTGGCACCACAAAATCTACTCTTCAATTTTTCCCTTGGAACTAGACAAACTTTCAACTTAAGCACTCAAACCATTCACTTCTCATACCGGCACTTGCTCAAACTTCATAGCAAGCACTAATAAACCTTAGCACTAGACCCCCCTTATACTGTAGAGAAGGACAAGGCTCTCTATTCAACCTTACCAGCCAATCAGTAAAACAGTTCACTCTACCTATCCAGGCATGTCCAAAGAGCAGTTTTAGGTGTACTCTCCAGTCCAACTGGTGAATCTTGGCATTTTGAGGCAATTTTACAATTGCCTCATGTACACAGACAACCCTCTCCTCCTTCCACCAAACACTAATACATGTGAGAGATGCAATTATACAGCCAAGCTGGAGGCTAAGCTCTCTCAACCCAAGACTGGACCAGGCAGCCAAGAGGCGAATAGAATTACTTGCATCACACCACCAGTCTCATATAGACCTATGAAACCAGCACCGGCAAAAAACACACTTAAATACACAAAAACATACTCGGAGGCTCTAAATAAAAATCTGCAGAAGCAACAGAGACCTCTCCAATTAACCTCCACCCCCCCAACACAAACCATGAAACACATACTTCACAAAACCAGTGTGCCACACAGTCACAGCCCTTAAGGCAAAATAACATACCCAACACACTAGTAATAGGTGACTCTATAGTCAGGCACACTGACGTCCCACTCACTAGGCTGAACAAGGAGAAGGTTACTGTTAGCTGCCTGTCAGGAGCCAGGATCTGCCACATAACACAAGCACTCAGGTCACTCCAGAACAAGTACAAATATGACTCTGTCATTGTCCATGTTGGTGTGAATGACCTGAGCTGTACCTCCCTGGACTACATGAAAAGAGACATGGAGGAGCTCTCTGATCACATAGCCCAGGCCAGTATGACCTTGACCCTGAGTAGCATCCTGCCCTCATCAAGAATGATACCACAGTATAGAGAAAAAATTATCAATTTCAACAATTGGCTAAGCTTCAGGTGTCATTCAAAGGGGATCCAGTGTCTGTCATCCTGGGATGACATGCTTGACAAGCCACGCTGCTTCGCTAGAGACGGCTTGCACTTGTCACCCTTAGGCTTTCGAATACTGGCCAAGGCTCTTGCCACCCCCATAGTGCCTTTTTTAGGCAAGGCTCAAAAGAAAAACCCACTGCCGTAAATAGCACAAGTAACAAAAAACTGAGGGTAATGCTACTCAATGCCAGAAGTCTAAACCTCAAAATGCACGCACTCAAGGCACTCCTCAGTATGGAGAAAATCGATATATGTGCAGTAACAGAAACCTGGTTTAAGGCTACAGAGAGCACCCAGCACTACCAGGCTACAACTCATACCATACATTTCGGCCACAAAACCCAGACCGAAATACAAAAGGCAGGGGAGTATCCATATTCATCAATGATACCCACACCTCCAGGTTAGTGGCACAGCACGATGCTTCAGAGATCATCCACATGCAACTAACAATGGGCAAAACTGCTATTCAAATTATAGCTTTATACAGATCACCCACCATGTCCCAGGACCCCCACTTCACATTCCTGGAAACACTGGGAAACATAAAGGTCCTACCAAACACCCTGATATTGGGTGATTTCAATTACCCAAACATTAACTGGGAGAACTACTCAAGTACAAACTCCCTTGCCCGACATTTCCTAGAATTTATAAACTCAAACGCCCTGGATCAACTGGTCAACACCCCCACCAGTGGTGACAACACATTGGACCTGGTCATCATCAACATGGGCGACCGATGTTCCACACCGGACGTCAACCCTTCGCTGGTTAGATCTGACCATAAACTAATCACTCTGGATATCCACATTCCGCCACCACCTCCGGTCAAAGAAACCACCGTGAAAAACTTTTCAAAAGCAAACTTCAGATTATTTAAGACCGAAGTGGGAAGTTTCAAAGCCTCCATGCTAAAGGATAATACTGTCCAAGCTGCAAAATCCTTTACTAATGCACTCTACGGGCATCTACTAGAATCCATGGATTGTGTTATCCCAAACAAAACCAAGACTCACTCCTCCAAGAAAAGGAAACCAGTCTGGTGGACCACTGTCATAAACAAGCTATAGGTTCATAGGTTCATAGGTTCATACTAGGCTATCTGCCCAAGGGCATTTATAAGCCTAGCCCATAGTTATGTGGCTTTCGCCACCCCTTTAGTTTGAATAAAAACTATGCCTATCATTTTTCTGTGCCTCTGTCAAGCAGTGACACTGAAGTAATCCCTGGGGTATATCTGCGATCTCCCATCCATTGGTCAAGATTCCTCTTGAACAAGGCCAGTGAGGTGCTCTGCCTCACATGTACCGGGATTTTGTTCCACAGCATAGGGAGTCTCTGGGTGATGAATCTGTCCCTCCAGCACGTTCTATTTATAACCGTGTCAAGGTTTAAGTCTCCGCCCTTGTGGTTCTGAGGATCTAGATTTTTGAGGTGAAGCATATTCATCAAATCTGGGTTTGACATGGCCTTATATGTCAGGCACAGGTCACCTCTGAGCAAGCGGTATGAGACTGAATAAAGCTGGAGTTCTTTCAGTCGGGCAGCATAAGACATATTTTTGAGACCCTTTATCCTTTTGGTGAGGAACTTTTGGGGCCTTTCAAGCTGCATCAGGTGTCTGGTCAGATACATTTCGAACGGGGCATTGTACTCAATCATAGGTCTAATGAGTGATGAGTACAGGGGGACGATGACCTCCTTTGATCTAGATGTGAATCCCTTCATGATCAGGTGGGCGATATAGAAGGTTTTCCTAACTACTTTAGCAACATGAGTGTCAAACGAAAGACTACTGTCAACTTGGGTCCCCAGATCCCTGATGACTTTTTCTGTGCTCAGTGGATTGTCACCTATATGGTAGCTAGGGGTAACCTTGTTTTTCCCGAAGGGTATGACTATGCATTTTTTGGCGTACAATAGAAGAAGGAAACTAGTACAGAAAAGAGTAAAATCCCAAGAAGGGAAGACATCCCTGATCAGTATCAGCAAGAAAGTACATTCCCTCATAAAATCATCCAAGGCTAGCTTCGAAAGAAAAATTGCCATGGACTCCAAAGATAACCACAAGGCATTCTTTAGCTATGTTAAGAATCTAATTGGCAGTTCTCAGATCTGCTCGGAGTTAGTGCAGAATGGCACAAAATACACTGAACTGACCGATATAGCCAACATCCTGGCAGAGACAGGTTCAGTGCAAACTTCACCCCCCTCTCAGCTCCAAAAGGGCCCATAATTATACCAGAAGAATGTAGTGCCCCTGAAATCACAGACACTCAGGTTAAAACAGCCCTCTCCAAAGCCAAAACACAGCATCAATGGGACCGGACAGTGTCCCAGGCTGCATCCTACATGAGCTCAAAGATGAACTAACCCTTCACCTAAACACACTATTTAAACTCAGCCTCTCTACAGGCTATGTGCCCACAGAGTGGCACACTGCAACGGTTATTCCACTCCACAAAGGTGGAGCCACAACAGACCCCGGGAACTATCACCCTATAAGCCTGACTAGCTTGGTCTGCAAAGCTATGGAGTGCATCATCATGGATCTCATTAGCAGAGACATTGGAAACCTCCAAACACTGGACCCTACCCAGTTCGGCTTTGTTAAGGACAGATCATGCCTCCTAAACCTGGTGGACTTCTCTGAGACAGTTACCAAGGCTATAGATGAGGGAAAGGTGGTCCACACAGCCTACCTAGACCTTGCAAAGTCCTTCAACGCCATTCCCCACTCAGGTATTATAGACAAGCTCACCAGCCTGAACATAAACCCCTACGTCACGAGATGGGTTACCAACTGGCTCACGGACAGAACCCACATGGTAAGAGTTGCGGGAGCTAGGTCTGACTCTAAACTGGTTACAAGTGGCATTCCCCAGGGCTTAGTCCTAGGACACCTCCTGTTCGGCATATACTTCTCAGAGGTACAGACAAACAAAGGAGGACTATGGCTGACCAAGTTTGCAGACAACTGCAAACTAGGGGCTATCATTGACTCTCCGGCTGATACAGACATCCTCCAAAAGGGTCTCACTGAGACAGATACCTGGTATCACAACCATGGCCTCAATCTAAATGCCAGAAAGTGCATAGTCATCCCCTTTGGAAAAAATAAAGTACCCACAGACTACCACATAGGTGGTAGGCCCTAAATACGGAAGACATAATAAGGGATCTGGGGACCCAAGTAGATAGTAACCTCTCCTTTGATCATCACATTGCCAAAGTGGTTAGAAAATCCTTCTATGTGGCCCACCTAATCACAAAAGGGTTTGCATCCAGATCGGAAAAGGTCATTGGGGCCCCTCTATGCATCACTCATCAGATCCATCATAGAGTACAATGCCCCATTTGGGATGTACCTTAACAAGACACTTGCAACAACTGGAAAGATCACAGAAGTACCTCACCAAGAGGATCACTGGCCTCAAGCAGATGCCGTATGCAGCTCGACTGAAGAAACTCCAGCTGTACTCGGTTGCATACTGCCTACTCAGAGGTGATCTCTGCCTGACATACAAGGCCATGTCCAACCCAGAGTGGATGGACATGCTCCACCTAAAGAAAACCATTTCCCCTTGAGCCACATGCTCCAGGGATCTAAACCTCACCACAACAATAAATAGGACATGCTGGAGGGATAGATTCCTGTCCCAGAGACTTCCCATGCTCTGGAACAAGATTCCAATCTACATTAGGCAGAGCTCCCCGCTAACCCTCTTCAAGAGAAACCTTGACGAGTGGATGGGAAATAGAAAGTTTACCCCAGGAGGGATCACTTCAATGGCTGTGCTGGACAGAGGCACAGGGAACTAATCTGAGGGGGCGGCGAAAGCCAACACATTCTGGCTAGGCTTATAAATGCCTTCGGCGGATAGCCTAGTACCTACCTATGAACCTGTAAACTGTGGCTTAATGCAAGCCAGTTTCCTGGGTTAAATGACACAGTATCTGTTAACAGTTTGTTAAAATTAAGAGCTATCAATTTATGAATTTCAACATATGTGGAAATTTTACTGTGTTATGTGTGTTTTCTATAAATACTTACCTGTTTTTAATTGTTAAGTTCCTTGGACTGATAGAATGTTAACAAAAATAAAATATTTCTTTCTATTAGAATGTCTTTTATAATTAACTTAAAAAAGTGTTTTGTTTGTATTTTAAATAATTAGATTTTTATTTGTTTTTTTTATGTTAGTGGGCAAGTGCACTTTAAACTTAGGTAGTTTAGTCATGTGACTACTAAATTAGTTATTTAAACTTGTGACATTTTATAAAAACAGTTTTAATGAAGTCTTGATTTTTTGGATGAAAGTGCTTAACTCTGTAGTAAAGTTCTTTATTTATTTCACTACCTTATGGAGTTTTTGAGAGTTAGGTCATGGGGTTTGTGGCACTGGTGCATTCATTTTGTTTTTTAATTTCTTGGCGCTGGAAGCTCTTTTGTGTTATTTGTAAAGTTTTAGGATTAGACTTAAGCCTTACCTTTGTAAGTTTACTTAGTTTTCTTAAAAATAGTTGGACAAGTCTTTTTCATCAGTAGCTACATACTTTCTTATAGTTTATAGATTACTGCTTGGAGTCTGCAGTCTGAATACAGTTGATAGGTTGTTCTATTGTTGTTGTGTCTTTCGACTTTTCCCAGTTAGGGGGTCGCCACAGCGGAACTCCGGTCTGCTAATGATTGGTAGTTGATTTTTACATGCCGAGTTACCAGCCCTGACTCACAACTTTCAATGAAGGTACGCCCATTCCCGCATGTCTCCACGCAGAAGACTGCCTAGCTGAGAATTGAACCGGACAGCGTCTTACTGTGAGGTGACAACGCTACCGCAGCACCTTGGTTACTGTGTTTTTTCAACTATAGCTGAAAAATTCAAGGATTTAAAAAGTGCATGGCCTGTGGGCACAAAATTTCCCCACAGGACCTGCACTCATTGTGCTTATACTGTTTGGGTGTAGCCCATTTGGATGTTGACTGTGAGGCATGTGCCTCATTTGGAACTAGATCAGTACAGACAAGGAAAGAGAAATTGATACTGAAAGGGCTTCTTCCTGCTCGGATAGGTTCTACTATACCTTCTACCTTCTCTGCTTCAGCTTCTCCTGGTAAGAAGTTGTTCAAAGATAAGTCTAAAGAGAAGGACAAACCCAAGGAAAAATCTGAAGAAAAGAGGACACACAAATCATGAAAATGGTCCCTGGAGCCAACAGACACTTTGGGTCTGGATCCCAAGACATCAAGGAAGTTGGATCCACAAGCTCCTTGGATCCAATCTTCCTCTCCAAGACTTAGATTTTCGCCAGAACTTGTATGCCTGAGACATCACTCGCCAATCTTAACAGGAAAAATGATACTTCAGCCCATCATTTGTGATGTTGTCATCGAGGTCTGCCTGGAATAACAAGAAGTCATACAGAGATGGTCATCAATAGAATGATGTTGAAATTCCTGAGACTGCAGATTCAGCTTGGGGTTTTCCTGACTCCATCCATCTTGACCGTCTCAGGTATGGGTCCAACACCACCCCTCTCTTGTCTCCAGTACCAGTTTACCTTTTAGGTCCGGTTCCCATGGGTCTCAGCTCTCCCCTTACACCTATGCTAGAACTGACAGTTCAAACAACTCTGACACCAGCTATGTCCTTGACTCTGTCAACTCTGATACTTTTGGGATGAATCTCGGAGCTGAAGCTTTGACATCCAGGCTCAGGGAGGTGAGTCAACTACAAAGTCCTCAGAGCCATCTCTGCCTCTTAGGCCCTTGGCCCTTCGCCCTTCATAGCTCGAGTCCGTGGTTGGTCTTGTAAGCCCTTTGGTACAGGAAGATTCTTTCAGCCTAAGATGGTGGCCGTATTATTTTGAGGCCTTTGAAAGGGTTTTGGCCAGACCAAAAGAAAAGGTGTTGTCTTCCAACTTGGCTCCATCCCAACATCTTTTGGGTTCTGCTTCTCTGTCCATTCATTCTAATTGACAGTGACAGTCCGTACTAATAGGCCTAGAGTTCACTTGACACATACGTTCCCATTCTGATGCATTCAGACCCTTCTGATGCTTCCCCAAGACAAGGTTACAGAAAACAAATGTGTAAATGGAAAGACATGGACTCCAAAGACACAGAATTGAATGAAGGTGAAAACTTCCCCAGATCTCCCCTAGAAGATGTCTTTTTTGGAGACATTCTGGAATTGATGAAACAACAAAGAGGCTGGTCCACTGACAACCCCTCACCAGATGAATCGCTATTCCTCAAGGCCTTTGGTTCTTGCTTATCTGCATCTTGGGTGCTACTGCCTGCTTGATGACTTATCTTGTGGCCGAGTAAACATGGAAGAATCCTGATGTGGTGGAACCTATCACTAAGAAACCAGTTAGGATATTGGTACCCCACAAGGATAGAAGACACTGGAGCAAAGGTCCACTGGCAGATGCCATAGTTGTAGTGGCAGCCTCAAAAACGAAGTATCCAGAGAAAGTTCTTCTATCTGTTTCGTTAATAGGGAATCAAGGGCATTGTACATATTTGGTAAATGAACATACCTTTCAGTAACATTTGTACTCAAAGCACTGAACTATTTGGCACATATGACAAATTTTCAAAGAACCTTGATCAAGGAGCTCACTAAGTCCATCTTGAGTCACTTGCCAGCACATTTTCAATTGTCTACCTTTCAGTCTGTGTCTAATGTGACCATGTGCCTGCTATCTAACACAGTTGATGGTACAGCTAGGGCAGCAATCACCATCATTACAGTACACCAGCATGTTTGGATGTGCCTTTGTGACTTCATAGAAGGCTTCAAAACTTCCTTCTTCAGAGCCCCCTTTGATGGTTCCACACTATTTGGACCCAGAGTAAAAGAAGCTCTGACCAGGAGCAAACAGGGTGGTATAACCTTGTTTGTTGTGAGAATCCATTTCTATACTCTTCAAACAATCTTTTCTAGGAATCAGAGGGGTGGCAAGAAAATTTGGTTCAAAATGTTGCAGGGTTATCACCATGAAACATCTGCAGACAGGCCTCCCCAAGGCAGAGGAGGAAGTAGCACTAATGGAAGTCATTCTAGAGGCAGAGACAGAATGCATAACCAGGGTTTTCATGACCCTTTCACCAAAAAACCCTATCATCACTCCTGAAAGGTTTCCCACCTGCCACACTCTTGAAGCAGTAGAGGGGTGCTTATCCCTAAACCCTCAAGTCTGTTAGGACATCACAATAGATTTTTGGGTGTTAATGGTAAATCACCAGAGGTTACTCCATCCCTTTTTCTTACCCAATGAAGAAAAAGAGAAAGATTCCAGGTGTTCCACCCAGTCATTTGGAATCTGCAGCAACATAAGTTTCCAAGTTGCTAGACAAAAGATTCATCCAACAGGTCTCCCCAGATAAATTAGAATTCAGAGTTTATTCTAGACAGGGGACTTCAGACCAATTCTAGATCTAAGTCATCTTACTCACATTGTGAAATATACAACATTCCATATGGTCACAGTTCACTCCATACTACCTCTGCTGAGGATGTGTTCTATAGATCTCTAGGATGCCCACTGTCATATAAACTAGAGTTGTAGTCCAGAAGATTTCTCTTTGGCTGGCTGGTGTTTCAGGAGATTTCTCCATTTCCAGCTAGGAGTCAGTCACTGTTAGTTCAGGGTACTGCCTTTTCAGTCTCTATAGCCCCCAGGGTGTTTATAAAGATTTTGGAAGTGGTATAGCAGCTCATCTCCATCTGCTAAGGATGTAAGTTTTCCTGTACTGCGATGATTGGCTTTTCACCGCTACATTCAGGGAAGTCATTCTTCAATATCGAGACATGTTTTTGAGCATAGCGCAACAGCAGGCAGCGCCAGATAATTGGGTTTAAACTATTCCTGGCTCCACAAAGTCTGCTTTTCACTTTTTCTCTTAGAACTGCTCTAGCTCTCAATTTAAACACCATATTCTCATTCTAAGGCCCTTCACTGGTCCAATTAAGTAATCCTACAAGTTAGCACTATTAAACCATAAGCACTACTTACTCTTATACTCTCTGCGATTACCCTGTCCTCTATTGGTCCGTCTTAAATTCAGTTTCCCTATTACTCTAGCATGTCCAAAGGTCAGTCAATGGTTTCCTCTCCAGTCCAGCTGGTGAATCTGGGAATTTTGAGGCAATGTTACAACTGTCTCATGTACACTGACAACCCTCTCCTCCTCCAAACAGGTTCAAATATATGTGAGAGATGCAACTATTTAGCCAAACTGGAGGCTGAGCTCTCTCATCTCAAAACTGGTGTAACCAGTCAGGAGGAGAAGGTAATCTCACACAACACAATTCCAGTATCACATAGACCCACCACATCAGCGAACCAAACACATAAATACACAAAAACATACTCGGAGGCTCTAAATAAAAATCTACCTAAGCAACAGAGACCTCCAAAGCAGACATCCAAACAAACGCTACCTCAAAACAAAACACACACAACATATAACCCACAAAGTCAGTGTGCCAAGCAGCCACAGCCCTTAAGGCTGAATAACACACCTGATACTCTTGTTATAGGTGACTCTATTGTCAGACACACTGACGTCCCACTCACCAGGCTGAATAAAGAGAAGGTCACAGTGAGCTGCCTGTCGGGAGCTAGGATCCGACACATAACGCAAGCACTCAGGTCACTCCAAAGCAAATACAAATATGACTCAGTCATTGTACATGCTGGTGTGAATGACCTGAGACGTACCTCCCTGGACTACATGAAAAGAGACATAGAGGAGCTCTCTGATCATGTAGCCCAGGCTGGTATGACCCTGACCTTGAGCAGCATGTTACCCTCACCTAGAATGATGCCACAGTACAAAGACAAAATGATCGATTTTAACAATTGGCTAAAATTTTGGTGTCATTTAAAGGGGATCCAGTGTCTGTCAGCCTGGGATGACATGCTCGACATGCCACGTTGCTTCGCTAGGGACAGCTTGCACCTGTCACCACTGGGCTTTTGGATATTGGCAAAGGCTCTTGCCACCCCCATAGTGCCTTTTTTAGGCAAGGCTCAAAAGTCAAACCCACCCCCATAGACAGCACAAGGAACAAAAAACTATGGGTAATGCTGCTAAACGCCAGAAGTCTTAACCTCAAGATGCACGCACTCGAAGCTCTCCTCAGTATGGAGAACATCGATATCTATGCAGTGACAGAAACCTGGTTCAAGGCTCCAGAGAGCACCCCAGCACTACCAGGCTATACCTCATATCATGCTTTTCTGCCCCAAAACCTGGACCGAACCACAAAAGTAGGGGAGTTTCCATATTTATCAAGGATATCCACACCTCCAGGTTAGTGGCATTGCACGAAGTATCGGAGACCATCCATGTGCAACTAACAGTGGGCAAGACTGCTTTTCAGTTTATAACATCCTACAGACCACCCTCTCAAAGTCAGGAATCCCATTAGGCCTTCCTGAAAACATTGGAGAACATGAAGATCTCTCCGAACACCATTATATTGGGCGACTTCAACTACCCAAACATTGACTGGGAGCACTACAAAAGCCCCAGGACCTTAGCCCAAAGGTTCCTGGAAATTATAAACTCAAATGCTATGGAACAACTAGTCACCACTCCCACAAGAGGGGACAACATACTAGACCTGATCATTACCAACATGGGGACTCTGTGCTCCACACCAGAAGTATATCCCTCATTGGTAAGATCAGACCATAAATTAATTTCACTGGATGTCCACATCCCGACCTCACCCCCAGCACAGAAAACCATAGTGAAAAACTTCTCAAAAGCGAACTTCTCACTTCTCAAAACCGAAGTGGAATCCTTCAAGGCCCCAGGGCCAGTGGAAACTACAGCCCAAACTGCAGAATCCTATATAAATGCATTCTACGGACATCTCCAGGAATGCATGGATCATGCTATCCCAAACAAAACCAAGACCCAATCATCCAAAGGCAGGCGTCCAGTCTGGTGGACCCCTGCCATAAATAAACTGTACAACAGAAGGAGGAAGCTACTACATGATAGAGCAAAATCCCTAATAGGGAAGGCATCTCTGATCAGTACTAGCAAAAAATTACGATCCCTCATAAAATCCTCCAAGGCCAGCTTTGAGAGAAAAATTGCACAGGACACCAAAGACAATCATAAGGCTTTTTTCAGCTATGTTAGAAACCTGGGATGCAACTCCCAGACTTGTTCTGAGTTTATTCTAAACTACAAAAAATACACTGAACCCACAGACATCGCCAATATCCTGCCAGACAGGTTCAGTGCAAACTTCTCCACCCCCTCCCCCCCAAAAGAGCAAGTATCTATCCCGGCAGAGGGCTGCCTCCCAAACATCTCAGATGCTCAGGTGAAGGCTGCCCTCTCCAAAGCAAAAAACACTGCTTCCATGGGACCAGATGGCATCCCAGGTTGCGTCCTACATGAACTACAATAGGAACTAATCCCTCAAATAAAACAGTTATACAATCTCAGCCTCACTACAGGATATGTGCCCACAGAATGGCGTACAGCAACAGTGGTCCCACTCCACAAAGGTGGAGCCTCTACGGACCCTGGAAACTATTGCCCCATAAGCCTGACTAGCTTAGTCTGCAAGGCTATTGAGAGGATCATCATGGAACTCATAAACAAAGACATTGGGGACCTACAGACACTAGATCCTACCCAGTTCGGCTTTGTCAAGGGCAGATCCTGCCTTTTGAACCTGGTTGACTTCTTTGAAACAGTCACCAAAGCCATAGATGAAGGGAAGGTAGTCCACACAGCCTATCTGGACCTTACAAAGGGATTTGACACAATACCCCACTCGGGCATCATAGATAAGCTATCCAGCTTAAATATAAACCCCTATGTCACAAGATGGGTCACAAACTGGCTCAAAGACAGAACCCGCAGAGTGAGAGTTGCTGGAGCCATGTCAGACTCGAAACCAGTCACAAGTGGCATCCCACAGGGTTCTGTCCTGGGACCACTCTTGTTCGGTATATACTTTTCCGAGGTACAGGCAAACGTGGAGGACTATGGCTCACCAAGTTCGCAGACGACTGCAAACTGGGCGCCATAATCAACTCTCCAGCTGACACAAACATCCTTCAGAAAGGTCTCACAGAGACAGATAACTGGTGCCAGCGCCATGGTTTAAAGCTAAATGCCAAAAAATGTATAGTCATACCCTTTGGCAAAAACAATGTGCCCACAAATTACCACATAGGCGGAAACCCATTAAGTACAGAGAAAGTTATTAGGGACCTGGGGACCCAAGTTGATAGCAATCTCTCCTTTGAAAACCACATTGCCGAAGTGGTTAGAAAGACCTCCTACATAGTCCACCTCATCACAAAGGGTTTCACATCTAGATCAAGAGAGGTAATCGTGCCCCTTTATTCATCCCTCATCAGGCCCATCATAGAATACAATGCCCCTTATGGGATGTACTTTAGCCGACACCTGCAGCAATTAGAAAGACCCCAAAAGTATCTCACCAAGAAGATCAAGGGTCTCAAACAGATGCCATATACTGCTCGGTTAAAAAAACTCCAGCTCTACTCAGTTGCATACTGCCTACTTCGAGGCGATCTATGCCTGACAAACAAAGCTATGTCAAGTCCAGAATTAATGGACATGCTCCACCTCAGTAAATCTAAATCCCTAAGAGCCACACGCTCGAGGGACTTGAACCTCAGCACAGAAATAAATAGAACTTGCTGGAGGGACAGGTTCATAACCCAGAGGCTCCCTTCGCTCTGGAATAGAATTCCAGTTCATGTGAGGCAGAGCACCTCACTGAATCTCTTCAAGAGGAATCTCTATAAGTGGATGGGGGATTGTAGGTTTGTCCCAGGGATTACTCCCGTGTCACTATTAGACAGAGGCACAGTAAACTAAACCTTAAAAAGGGCACAGTATACTCAAATCAAGGGGTGGCGTAAGCCATACAGAATCGGGCTAGGCTTATAATTGCCCCAGGGCAGATAGCCTAGTATGACCCTATGTTGCTCCATGTAGTACACAATCTGGGTAGCACAATCCATCACTCCAAGAGCCAGCTGATTTCTACTCAAGAAAATCACAGTCAGTCAGTCCAAGAGGCAACTGGTTCCTACAAGAGAAATGCAGCTCATTGGATGTCACCTAAGCACAACTCTACAACTGGCCAAACTACCAACTTCCAGAGTGATTTCCCTACATCTAGTGGCCAGACAAGTCACCCAGCATCCTTCTTCCCAGGCAAGAGTCATACTTTGTTTATTAGGTCTTTATAAATTCTACAGTCACACTGGACCCCTTAGTCAGATACCACATGAGGGTATTACAGTGAATTCCCTCAGTGCAGTGGTCTCCTGCAATTCATCCTCTCCATTTCCAAATTTGAATAATACAGGTTTGCAGGGCTCACATAAAATGGGTAACTTTTTCATTATTGATGGAAGGTTGATCCTTTGGTCCAACACTGGCCACACTAACCATGGATGTTTCCCTTTCAGGGTGGGGTGCATTTCGAAGGGAGAAGGTTCTTGGTCATCACTAAAGGCCAATCCTCTCATCAGTATTCTAGAGATGTTCTCCTGGCATTGCAGGCTTTTCCGGATGTCCTCCCCAAGGGTGTGATTTCTGTCCAGACAGACAACATGATGGTAGTCTGGTATATCAACAAACAAGGCAGAATCTGTCCATACTCTCTTTGCCAGGAAACCAAGAGAGTGTGGTAGTGGGTAATGTCTACCATCAATTTCTGATAGTAGTGCACATTCCAGGTGTAGATCAGAGCATGTGTATGTACTTTTAAAAAGCATTTCCAGATGTAAGCACATGCATGTAAATAGTGAGCACATGCAGGCAGCAGTGCCATTTTGAGAGAACAGCCAGAGTGTTAAGATGTAAGAGTGTGGTAGTCAGTCTGTTTATAAGTTTATTTATGTTTAAGTTACAAAGCCTCATTCCTGATGTGTTTGTGTGTAATAAAGCTGCTTGAACTGAACCCACAAATGTTCGTCTGTTTTATCCTGACTAGATGAGTGACATGGTGTCAGAAGTGGAATTAAGAGAGCAACTTCTTCAAGCCATGAGGTATAGAGTTGAAGGTGAAGGCAGATTAAGCTGGCTGATTGAAACAGAGCTCAGACAAACGAAAAAAAAAGGCCAGAAATGAACGTAAGATAATGAAAAGCTGCACAAATTATTTATTTGGCAAAGAAAATGAAACGGAGCATTTTTAAGGCACAAAACGCATTATTAATCAAATGAGTATCACAAACTGAGGGCCACAAAAAGCATTATTAATTAAATGAAATGTTTGAAACATGATATTTGATAAAACTAGTAGATATTCATATGGGACTCAGACTTCCCTTTGGTTTGCATAACAAACATGTTTAAAGTAAAATGGGCACAAGAAAAGTATGAGTATGATAAGAGATTAAATGGGCATAAGGAGTACATTGAAAGGGCAAAATTAAGCTTAAAGAGCAAGGCAACTGCATATTGTGGTATCTGCTGAATCAAGGGAGGACCCTGAGCACTTGAAACGTAAATTTAGAGAAATGTGCAACCCCCCAGGGAAATGTTACATTAGAGAGGCACTTATTTTATACAAGAGACCAAAAGCCAGTGGAAACTTTTGCAGCTTATATCACTGACTTGAGAAGTAAGGCCAAAACATGCAGATTTGGTGACTTGAAAGATGTGTTAATAAAGGACAGGCTTGTGAGTGGTGTTAATAGTGCTGCAGTGAGAAAGATTTTGCTTTGTGACAGTGATTTAATGTTAAGCAAAGCCATAGAGATTTGTCATATCCATGAGCTCACAGAAAGGCACACCAGTATGCTTGCAATTGATAAAAGCATGGTTTCAGCACCTCTAGATCAAATATAGACAGCATGCAGCACGTGGCAGCAGCAACCCCCACAGGTCTAGCAGGGAAAACCCATAGCTTTCTAGCAAGTTCCAAGATTAGCTCAGTAAAAGCCTAGACATCCTGATCCCACCCCCATTAGGGAAACCATCATAAAAAAGTTCTCCAAAGCCAACTTCACGCATCTTAAGACAGATGTGGCAAACATCCAGACACCCATGCAGATGGACAGTAGAGGTACGACTGCTGAATCCTACACAAATGCACTTTATAAGCACTTACACGAGTGCATGGATCCTGCTATCCCTAACAGAACCAAGATGCAATCCTCCAAAAAAAGGAAGCCAATCTGGTGGTCCCCTACCATAAACAAACTCTACAACAGAAGAAACTGTTGCAAAAAAGAGTAAAATCCCATGACTGGAAGAACTCCCTGGTCAGCCTCAGTAAGAATCTGAGATCCCTCATAAAATCCTCCAAAGCTAGTTATGAAAACAAAATCACCATTGATTCTAAAGACAACCACAAAGCATTCTATAGCTATGTCAAGAATCTCAATGGCAACACTCAGATCTGCTCTGAGTTACAACACAGTGGCACTAAATGTAGAGAACCAACTTATATTGCCAACATCATGGCAGATAAGTTAATTGCTAACTTTACCCCCCCCCCCCCCAAAAGGGCCCATCTCTATACCGGAAGAATGCAAAGTTCCTGTAATCACGGCTGCACAGGTAAAAACCACACTCTCCAAAACCAAGAACACAGCATCCATGGGACCTGACAACATCCCAGGCTGCATTCTACATAAACTACATAATAAACTGGCACCCCACCTAAGCACCATGTTCAATCATAGCCTCACCTCAGGCTTTGTGCCCACTGAATATCGCACAGCAATGGTTATCCCACTCCACAAAGGGGGGATCACCACGGACCCCGGGAAGTACCGCCCCATTAGCCTAATGAGCCTGGTCTGCAAGGCCATGGAATGTATCATCATGGAACTTATAAGCAAAGACATTGGTAATCTCCAAACTCTTGACCCCCACCCAGTTTGGGTTTGTAAAAGGCAGATCATGTCTCCTAAACCTGATTGACGACTTTGAAGCAGTCACCAAAGCTGTAGACGAGGGTAAGGTGGTTCACACAGCCTATCTAGATCTCGCCAAGGCTTTTGACACCATCCCTCACTCTGGAATTATAGATAAACTCACCAAACTAGGTAAAAATCCCTATGTCACAAGATGTGGTGCCAACTGGCTCACTGACAGAACCCACACTGTGAAAGTAGCAGACTCCAAATCCAACTTCAGACCAATGACAAGTGGGGAGTACCACAGGGTTCAGTCCTGGGTCCTCTCCTGTTTGGTATCTACTTTTCTGAAGTACAGGTTAACACAGAAGGTCTTTGGCTAATGAAGTTTGCAGATGAATGCAAACTAGGAGCCATAATTGAAACTCCTAACGATGTGGACATCCTACAAAAGGGCCTCACTGAGACAGATGCCTGGTGTCAAAGCCATGGCCTCAAGCTTAATGCCAAAAAGTGCATTGTCATCCCCTTTGGTAAAAACTCTGTACCCATGTGCTACCACACAGGTGGTAGTCTACTTAACACCAAAAGTGTTATAAGAGACCTTGGGACACAGGTGGACAGTAGTCTCTCCTTTGATAATCACATCGCCACAGTAGTCAGGAAATCCTTCTACGTGGCACACCTCATCACAAAATGTTTCTCATCCAGGAAAAAAGAGGTAATTTTCCCCCTCTACTCATCACTCATTACAACACCTCTTTTGATATGTACCTCACAAGACATCTACAACAACTGGAAAGGCCGCAGAAATACCTCACAAAGAGGATTATCGGCCTCAAACAGATGCCCTACGCAGACCGTCTCAAAAAACTCCAGATTTACTCTGTCGCATATCACCTAGTTAGAGACGATCTCTGCCTAATATACAAAGCTATGTCAAACCCAGAGCTGTTGGACATGCTCCAATTAAGAAATCCCAATCCCTCCGAGCTACACGCTCTAGGGAACCTAAACCTTGTCACCACAATAAACAGAACATGCTGTAGGTATAGATTCCTGTCCCAAAGACTTACCATACTCTGGAACAAACTACCTCTCTATATCAAACAAAGCTCCTCATTAGCACTCTTCAAAAAAAATCTTGTTGATTGGATGGGAAATAGGAAATTCACCCCGGGGATCACCTATGTGGCTCTGCTCGACAAGGGCACAGGAAAATAATTTTCTTGGGTGGCGAAAGCCAGGGTACCCTTTTGGCTAGGCTTGTACAGGCCCTAGGGCCAATAGCCTAGTACCTACCTACGAACCTATGAAAAAGGGCATGGTCAGTACAGTACAAGAGTGAGTCAGCAAAACCCAAGTCAAGTCTTATTGTTAACTGTCATAATTGTGGTGTCGGTCATGAGTCTAAAAGATAGAAGTGCTTAACATTTGGTCAGCAATGCCACAAGTGAAAAAAATGGAATCATTTTCAAAAGTTTTGTAAATCAGGCAAGCCTCATTCAGTTGTTAAGAAAGGTCAATCAAAATAGCAAGTTGCTCTTATAGAAAGCTGCAAGCCTGCTTTCTATGTAGATGGTGTATCAGTGCTCGGTGGAAAGGTTAATGCTGTAGATTTATTGGCAAAGAATGAAGTGTTTTGTACTGTCCTGACCAATGATAAAACCATAGAGCTCAAAATACACACTGGTTCAGACTGTAGTGTAATGTCAGCAGAAACGTTTGCTAGAGTAAGAGCTGATGAGCAACTTAATTTGGTCAATTGTGCTTGGCTTGTTGCTTATTGAGGTAAAGAGATTCAAACCGAAGGCTCAGTAGTGCTTTTCATACTAATCGACTGGGAAAAGTTACAGCTTGCAATTTTATGAAGTCCAAAGACCTGTCCAGTCATTATGTCTCAGAGACAGTTTAAGAATGAAACTGCTTTCTTTTACCAAAGAACTACATCAGTAAACACATGTCCCAATTCCAGCTTCAGTGACCCTTTTTTCTCAGAGTATGCTGATATCTTCGGCAAACTTCCAGTCGTGTACACCATGAAAGTAGACCCAGAGGTCAGTCTATTGTTCAGACCAGCAAGGAGAGTTCCAATAGCTATGCAGGACAAAGTTAAAGCCCAGTTGGACAAAATGGTGCAGCAAGATATGATTTACCCAGTCACAGAACCAATGGAGTGGGTGTTTTCTATGGTAGCTGCTCATAAGAAAAATTCAGATGAAATCAGAATATGCATTGACCCAAGAGACTTGAATAAGACATTAAAAAGACATCATCATCCTATATGTACAGTCGAGGAAATTGCCACCCTCATGCCAGATGCCACTGTTTTTTTTTGTCTTAGGTGCAGAGAGTTCATTTTGGCAAGTAATGCTTGTTCGCAAATCTTCACTACTGACTACATTCAGTAGCATATTTGGTAGGTACAGATTCCTCAGCATGCCTTTTGGAATAAATTCTGCAGTGAAGTCTTTCAGCGTGCAATGGAGCAAATTTTTTCAGGCTACCTGTGTGCAATAATAGTTGAGGATTTACTGGTTGGAGGTAATGGTGAAGCAGAGCATGACAGAAACCCCAGGAAAGTTCTAAACAGAGCACATGCAGTGAATTTACAGCTCAATCCTCTGGAGTGTAAATTCAGACTAGCAGAAGTTACTTATGTAGGACATTTAATTGCCAGTACAGGCTTACAACCAGATTCTTCTAAACAAGCAGCCATTCTTTAAATGCTAGCTCCAGACACTGTCCAAGCTGTACAGCGTTTTTTTTGGTATGGTTATCTATTTGTGCAAATTTATCCCTGACTTTAGTGAGTTATCAGCATCTTTGAGAGAGCTGACGCACAGAAATGTTGCCTAGTCATGGTTAGAACAACACCAGAGAGTGTTTGACAACCTCAAACAACAAATACCTACATTGAAATGCTATGATGTCCACAAACTAGTAGATGTTCATTTTGTTTCATTGTTGCAGTCATCACCTGTGGGTTATCCCTGCTGTGGTAGCCCACGGTCGGCCCGAATATCAGAGTCAATTTTTTTTGCGCCAGCTGCTGTCGCCTGTAGTCTGATGTCAGGTCGTCATTGCTATAAAGCAAGGCAGCCGACGTCATTACATCAGTCTTTCGTGCTGTGGAGCCCGTGGCAGAAGCAGTTCACATGAGTGCCAGTTGGTCACTGTCAGAAGTTGAATTTCAGCAGAAAATGTCTAAAGGTAAGTACCCTATTGGGGACCCTTTTTTCCTAGCTCTAACCGATATCTGAAAAAGTTAACAATTGTCTCGCCTGTGGAAAGCAGATCCCACACTGAGACTCTCATTCTTACTGCATCACTTGTTTAGGCCCAGACCACGATGTCCCTTGTTGCTGGTTCTGTGCCCTCTTTAATGCGAGAACTATTTGCTGTAGAGCTCTTTTTGTAGACAATTATTTTTGTGTTCTGTCTTCGAATTCCGATATGGCGTCCTTCAGCCAACAATCTGTCGACATTCCAAAAAAACATAGCGATAAAGATAGAGACAGGCCACACAAGGCTAAGCCTTCAGACGATGGTACCGCTAAGCAAGGTGTCAGTTCTCTGGAATTTAGTGATGCGCTTTCGCATCCCCTGATGCCTGACTCACTTTCTATGCAGGCCTCTGCCGAGACCCTTTCGGAGTCCGACATGCCGCAGAAATCCAATTAGTCTTCTGAGGCTTTGGCTGTCTCTGCCTTGGGTCCGGAGCAGCGACGCAGGCACCGTCTTCTGAGGAGGCCTTTTGCACTACCGGTTCTAGACAAAAAAATGATGTCTTCGCATCTGACTACCGCTTCTTAAAGACCGACAGATTCTCTCAGGCATAGAAGCCAGGCCACTCCTAGGAAATCTGCTTCTAGCCACTATCTTGCTACTGCTCCCCTACCCCAAGCTCAGATGCTTAAAATGGTGGAGGATCTCATCTCTCTAATCCGAGGTACTCAGGCCCCCACTCCAGAAAGGTAAAGGCATCCTTCTCCAGAAATTATGACAGACCTAGAGTCTGAGGAATCTGATTATTCTGCTTTTGAAGAGGAACAATATCCCTTAACTGTTTATGAGGATCCAGATGCAGAGGAATCCATCCCTTCTGCTTCCCCTCCAGAGGATCTCTCCTTTTTGGAAACCCTTCACTCCCTTAGGGAGCATTTTCAATGGGAATCTCAAGACTTCCCACAGTCAAAGACACGACTTAGAGAATTTCTGGACCTGCCCCAGCACAGACCCCTGGCCATCCCACCTATTTTAGAAGTGGTGGATGATGTTTTCCATGAATCCGGCTTAACCTCTGATGCCCTGCCTCCTGCTCCAACTAAACCTGTCGGATACTACAGAGTACTGGATTCTCACAAATACCTATACAGGAATCCTGCCGCAAACCCTGAGGTCATTACACAGGGACCCAGAGGAACTAAGACTAGTTCTGCCAAGAATCCACTTCCCTCTGACAAAGACTCCATAGCTCTGGACAGATGGGGTAAGAAAGTATACCCCTCTGCAACCTTAGCTATCAGAGCACTCAGTTGTCAGTTCCATATGTTAAAATATCAACAACACACTTTGGAACAATTAAAACAGAAGATTGCTACCTCTCCTGACAGTACCAACTCAAAAGACCTGGCAGAATTACTACACTCTGCTTGTCAAGTGGCCAAACACTCATTACAGTGTGGATATGACACCCTAGAGGCCTCTAGCAGGGCAGCAGTGACAGGATCTGTTGTTAGAATACATGCATGGCTGAAGGAACAACCTCTCCCTGATCATGTCAAGTCTAAACTTATTGATGCACCCCTAGATAAGGAATGCCTGTTTGGGGAAAAAGCAAAAGATGTGTTTAAAAAGATGGAAGACAAAGCAAAATCTATGCAAACAGTAAAATATTTCTTTCAAGTTCAACCTCCCAGATTCAGCAGAAGCTTTCCCTCTAAGCACTGAGCCTTCTCTGCACCTAGCAGACAGGGCCAAAGTAAGCCCCGCAGGGACAGGCCATCCAGGCCCCTATCCCAGGGCAAGCAACGAAGCAAACAATGGACCACTTCCATCTCTAAGGCAGGGAGTTCTATGGCAAGCACTCACAATGACTCTCCATACCCCCTGCTGCCCTCCTTTCACTCATCAAAAACTAGGAGGAAGGCTCACCCTCGTCAAGGACAACTGGGTCTCTATAACCAAGGGCTAATGGGTCTTAAAAATCATTTCTCAGGGAAACAGATTCTCCTTCAGTGAACTCCCTATTCCAAGAGGGTACCCAGACCTCCCCCCAAACTAATGGGCAGAGGCATTGAAGCAGGTCCAAACTCTAATATCCCAGGGGGCAGTAGAACCTGTCCCTCCAGATCAAGCAGGAAAAGGTTTTTACTCAAGACTATTCCTTGTTCCCAGAAAAGAGGGCACTTGGCGCCCCATCCTGGATCTATCCAAACTGAACACCACCTTGGTGGTTCCCATATTCAAAATGCTAACCTTGCAGCAGCTCCTGCCTATGCTCACACAAAATGCCTGGCTTGTGTCACTAGACCTAAAAGATGCCTACCTCCACCTCCCCATCAGGGAATCATGCAGAAAATTCCTGTGCTTCAGAGCAGGCTATCAACACTTTCAGTTCTCTACACTGCCCTTTGGCTTATCTACTGCTCCCAGAGAATTCACCAAAGGCTTGGCCCCGGCTATAGCATTCTGCAGACATAGAAATATACAGATTTACCCTTACCTGTAAGACTGCAAAGAAATGTTGCTCCAGGACCTTCTCCTTGTCAAATCTCTCCTAACTTCCCTAGGGTTCACCATCAACAAGGAAAAATCAAAACAAAACTCCACCAGAAAAAAATTCTGGGAGCTGTGCTAGACACAGCAACCCAAATGGCCTTCCTACCTCCAGAAAAACAGAGCTTACTGCCTCTCTACTTCCCCCAGCTGGCTTTCCGAATTCACCTCACTGCGAGGAAGTTCCTGCAAGCCCTGGGATACATGGCATCTTGCATCCTTCTCATCCCTCTCACCAGGCTTCACATGAGAAAGCTTCAGTGGTACTTAAAGAACCTTTGGTGTCAGCACTCAGTCCCTAGAGACCACTCTCCTTCTGATCCCTTGTATAAGGGCCAAATTTCTCTGCTGGGCAGAGGCCTGTGCCATGAACAAGAGTCTTCCCTTCATCTAATGCCCTTCCAGCCAGACTATCACCACCAATGCCTCAAACCTTGCTTGGGGCGCTCATGTAGCAGGCAGGTGTACCCAAAGCCTATGGAATTCCAGCAACTTCACTTGCACATCAACCAGAAAGAAATGATGGCAGTGCAGAAGGCTCTGACTTCCTTCCAACCCCATCTCAGGCCAGGGGTCCTACTTATAAAAACAGACAACACCACAGTAATGTGGTACATCAACAAGCAGGGGGGCACCCAATCTTACCCCATTTGCAGGTTAGCCATGAGTCTCTGGCTGACAGCCATCTCCATGCGGCTACACCTAATTGCCCACTACTTGCCAGGGATCAGCAAAACACTGGTGCACCACCTAAGCAGAAACTTACTGGACCCCCACGAATGGCAGCTCCACAGAGAAATCTTTCTGCAAATCACCGGCGTGGGGGACACCAGAAGTGGACCTCTTTGCCTCGCACCTCAACCTCCAGCTGCATAAGTTCTGTACCAGGGAATATCACCTCCTAGCATGGAAGGTGTATGCCTTGACCTTCCCCTGGAGCTCCCTCTTTATGTATGCATACCCTCCTCTGCCCCTTATTCCCAAAGGTCTGATCAAAATAAGAGAGGAGAGACCAAAGGCCATCCTCATTGCTCCAGATTGGCCCAGACAGCATTGGTACCCCTTATTGCGCAGTCTGACCTTACAGCCCCAAAAGCTGCTTCCCCTGATGTCAGACCTCTTGACCCAAGAGAGGGGGAAGGTACTGCACCCAGACCTGCAGATTCTCAAACTTTCAGCATGGCTTATACACTAAAAACTAACAAGGAGTCCTTGTTAAGTAAACAGGTCATGGACATCATCATGGAGAGCAGAAGGCCCAGCACAAGAAAATCATATGCAGGGAAATGGAAAAGATTCTGCTATTGGAAACAATCAGAAGGGGGCAGTACCTCCCAACCTTCCATCTCTCATCCTGGATTACCTAGCAGGGTTGCTCAATAGTGGCCTCTCTTTCTCCTCTATTAATATCCATGCCTCGGCCATCTCTGCCCATTATGATTCAGACCCACCCCTCTTCTCTCATCCTTTGATTAAGTTATTCCTCAGAGGGGCTTCTAATATCAGGCCTCCCAGAAGGCTTCCGACGCCTGTGTTAGAGAAACAAACCTTACCTCCTTTCGAACATGCCGCTTCTACAGAATTGAAATACCTCTCTTGGAAGACTGCCTTCCTACTAGCTATCACCTCAGCCAGAAGGGTCTTGGAACTTCAAACTCTCATGGTTGTCGAGACCTTCATAATTTTCCATGCAGACAGAGTCTCCCTGAGGACTAACCCCTCCTTTATGCCCAAGGTAGTATCTGATGTGACCCTTAACCAGGTCATACACCTTCCCATCTTCTTTCCCAACCCTCAAAACAAGGGACAAAGAATTCTACACTCACTAGACATGCACAGACAGCTCAGATACTATCTGGACCATACTAAACTATTCAGAAAAACAGACCAGCTGCTTGTAAGCTTTGCCCCAGGGGCAGAGGGGAAGTCCATCTCCAAGTAAACCATTTCCAAATGGATTTCACACTGTATCCATTTTTACTACAGACTACATGGGAAACCCATCCCTAAGTCTACCCATACCCACTCCACTAGGACAACCTCCACTTCCACTGCCTTCCTCAGAGGGGTAGCTACCAGGGACATCTTGGAAGCTGCCACCTGGACCTCTGTCCATACCCTTACAAAGTATTACCACCTACCTCTCTTTTCTAAATCTAGGGCAGGGTTTGCATCTGCAATTCTGCATGGCCTGCTGGCCCCTACCTAGGACTTAACCTATCCTTCCACCCTTTTCCTCAGCTTTGGGAATCCTCCCACAGGTGATGACTGCAACAGTGAAACACAATGAACATAGTACAGTTGTGTACACTTACCATAAATGTAGATGTTCGAGTGTATTCACTGTTGCAGTCTTGGTTTCCCTCCCTCCACCCCCCATTTAGCATCTTCCCCTAGAGGGACACAAGCTTCCCTAGGTGGCTTTTAACCACCAGGACCAATTCTCTCTTTTCCCTTGTGCTTCTGACGGGTTAGGGCAAGAAAAACTGATGTAATTACGTCTGCTGCCTTGCTTTATAGCACTGACGACCTGACGTCAGACTACAGGCGACGGCAGCTGGCGCACAAAAACATTGGACTCTGGTATTCGGGCCTACCGAGGGCTACCACAGCAGGGATAACCCACAGGTGATGAGTGCAACAGTGAATACACTCGAACGTCTACATTTATGGTAAGTGTACACAACTATACTTTCTTTCCTGTGATGCTTCAAAGTTCAATCTTCATGCAGTTATTCTTCAAGAGGGCAGACCTGTTGCCTACGCATCTAGAACTCTTACCCAAACTGAGATGCAGTATGCTCAAATTGATAAGGAACTTTTGGCTGTTATGTTTGCATGTTCAAAGTCCCATGGTCATATTTATGGTCGAGCTATCCAGCTAGAAACTGACCATCAACCTCTAGGCACTATTTTAAAGAAGCCTATGCATTCCGTTCCAGCAAGACTACAAAGAATGATGCTCAAATTGCAAAAGTACAATTTCAGAATGGTTTATACCAAAGGTAAATTTCTTTATCTGGCTGATACTTTATCCAGATTGCCCAGAAATACCACAGAACAGCTAGATGCAGAGAATTTTGACTTTGATGTCATGGATGTGCGTAATTTTTCTACCACTAGTTTTGATGAGCTAAGAGATCGTACAAAGACTGATCCAATTTTGCAAAAGCTCAACCACTTCATCAATGTAGGATAGCCATCAAAGCAATCCTGTTTACCACCAGAAGTACAACCTTACTTTTCCATATAGAGATGAGATGCTGAAGGAAGATGGTATAATTTTCAAAGGTCACAGAGTTATCATTCCTACTTCCTTACAACATGAATGCATTCAGATTTTGCATTGTGGCCACCCAGGTTCCATTTCTGCCAAAAGAAGGGTGAGGAATAGTATAGTGATAAAGTGCTTTCTTCTTCAGTATGCAACACTACTAAGCCACATTTGCAAAAAGAGCCACTTCAGCTAAGGCAAATTCCTGAACTGCCTTAGTCAGCAGTAGCAACTGACATATTTGTGTGGATCAATCAGCATTACTTGGTGTTTTTATTTATTCTGTTTTATTTTACATTTGTTAACTGGGAAAGTCCAACTGGACACAGGTCCATTTTCAGCGGAGGCCCGGGGAGATAAGCTCCAAACAACACATGCATAGAATAACAGGAAATTACGTGGAACATTCATTTCATGTTATGAGAGCTTTCATTGCATACACACAAGGAGATGATACATACAGTATGGAATACATTAAATTAACAGTTCATACAAAAGTCAAACATTGAGTTATAGAAGTATCAAAAGACATCTACTCAAAAGACCTAAAAAGAGGCAGTATTACGTATTCATGAAACAGACTGTCTGAGAGTAGTTGGGGTACAGAGGAGTTGGTAGACTATTATTCAAACTGGTTTGAGATCCCTTTGCTACCTAACCTATTGCCCAGTGCTGTTATTACTAAGATGAAACATCATTCCTCAGTCAATGGTAGTCTACACAGTTATTTCTGACAATGGTTCTCAGTTTACCAGTCAGTTATTTCAGAGATTTGCAAAAGAGTGGGACTTTATCCATGTTACTAGTAGTCCTGAATACCCACAGTCAAACAGCATTGCTGAACGTGCAGTACAGAGTGCAAGTGCAACACAATAACTAGAGAGGTCAAAGCGTGACAATACTGATCCCTTCTTGAATTTGCTTAATCTCGGAAATATACCCTGTGACAACCTACTTGCCTCGCCTGCTCAGAGACTTCTATGTAGGCAAACCAGAACTACCTTTCCTGTCAATTCTAGTTTGTTTGTGCCTAATGCTAAAAACAACAGAGCAATCAAAGCCCAACTTTTTAAGAAGCTTTCTTCTCAGAAATCCAGCTATGATAAAATGAGCAGATTTCTTCGTCCGTTGAAAGAAGGGGAGACAGTGATGATGCAAATGGCGATAGGCTTTGATCGAATTGGTCCAGTGGGAGGTATATGTGCCAAAACGAGATCCTACTTAGTGGAATCTAAGGGTATAGAATACAGGGAAAACTGCAGACATCTTCTTCCTGTATCAGAAAAGATATTACAGCATCGTACCTGTTCTACAAACTCTAGATCTCAGAGCAACCCTGACAATGTTCATACCGAAGATCATGTCTCAGTATCCATTCCTGTTCCTGATGATGTCCCAGTAGTCCCCTGAGTTTATTTATTTATTTGACATTTGTTAACCAGCTTAGTCTGATTGAGTAAGAAGCCCTTTTTCAGCAGAGGCCTGAGGAGAAAACCTCCAAAACAGAAGAACATAAACAATGACCAGATAAAAATACATAAACCATGACAAGAGACACAAGATACACCAGTAGGGTGCCTACTATACAATAAAGAAATTCTAAGGTATGTCAGTACAGAGAGAGACTTTTAGACGAATCTTATTTAGTTCCATATGTACAGAGGGTAAAAATCCATAGAACAGAGTTTGATTGGCATAAGGGGTGTAATTAAAGTAATATATGATGTTATGTTGTCCTATCTCACCGTACTTCTTGCTGGTTGGGTTCTGAGCTGATCCTCGGCTTCGACTAGGCCGAATACTAAAGCTCGAGAGCTTCCACTGACTCGAGGCTGACCCCTATCCCTTGATGCTCTGGGTTACATCCCCAGATCTCGTTTGCCGCTCAAGCGATCAAGTAGTGCTCTGCTGGCTAGTTGTCTGAGTACTGGATTGTTTTTTCAATATTGTCGTTATTTGTACTATTTTTCTATTTCCTTAGTTTTTGTCTTCTGTGCATTAATTAAGCCCCTATTTCTTCATGTTGTAATCTGTTCCCACTGTAAGAGAGACCCGTTTAACTTAGAGGGCTCTCAGCAGCCCGTTTAAGTTAGAGGGCCGCTCCCCTTTTCTGTGTGTCGTCTTGCATGGTTGTTTTCAAGAATCTGTTTAAGTTAGAGGATTCTTGTCTCTAATATTTAAGTCTCTTTCCTTTCTCTGTATTGTTGATGTCAACAATCTGTTTAAGTTAGAGGATTCTTGTCATTAATTTAAAAAAAAAAAAAAAAAAAAAGTTTCCATTCTGATTTACTGTGCTGTCTGTTGATAGTTGGTGTGTTCTCTAGTTTGTACTGTTAGCTTTTAGTGTTCATTTCCTTAGCACCATGTCTAAGGACAAAGAACCCAAAGAACACAAGCAGTCTGGGTTCAAAAAGTGTGATCAATACACCCAAAAGATGTCACTTAAGGAGGGTCACATAAGTTGCGTGTATTGCCTCAGTGCCATCCATTTACAGGACTTCTGCACCATTTGTCATGGTTTCAGTAGCAGGGTGCTCCACGAACACAGAAATAAATTGATTAAGGGGTTTGTTGACAGGGCCTTTTCAAGAAGCTTTAGATACTACTCAGAGCTCCAAATCTTCTTCCCTTTCTTCGACCCATTCAAAATCGACCAAGTGTACTGCTACAACAGCTCCAGTTTTAGAGCCACCTAAGAAAATTATAGCATTGGAACTGAGGGCTCTCAGCTCCGATAGACCTGAATCATCATCTTCAGCTCCAAAAGTGTTCACGGAGCTGACAGAGATATTGAGCAGGAGAAAGTCTCCTATACTGGAGCCGAACTCTCCAACTCTGAGATCGACTGTTTTGGAAAGGGGCAGATCTCCTCCTTTGTCCACCCATTCTTTCAGGGGTTTATCTGATGAAGATGTAGAGTGGGTGGTGAAGAGATTACTTTGAACACTGGCCCTGGCAAAAACGTTGTCATCAGGAATTCTGTTTGACTCCTTCTACATCGAGTCTTCCTCCGATCACCCTAGAGTCTTCAGAGCCAGAGAGCTTGCATCTGATAGTAGCGGAATCATCAGCATCAGGACCTGTTTTGGAATCTTTGGTTCCAACATCTGCTCTGACTTCCTTGGCTCCATCCAATGTCGAGGAGTGTAGGAGTCAATGCTCACCAGTCGGGACCAGGAGGGTGAGTTGCCACGGACAGTCGTCCGATCCGACTGTACCACTCGGCACCTCAGCTAGGTTGAGCTCGACTCCTACCTCAGTGTCAGAGCCACCCATTCAGCCTCGGAGCCAGCCTTCTGTGTCTTCAGAGTGGAAGG
This sequence comes from Protopterus annectens, assembly GCF_019279795.1. Lineage (NCBI taxonomy): Eukaryota > Metazoa > Chordata > Ceratodontiformes > Protopteridae > Protopterus > Protopterus annectens. Next base: position 504,833,635 of record NC_056726.1, on the reverse strand, counting down.
TCTCTTTGGAGTGGGGCAAGGGGGCTTTTGAACTGATGGAGACAGAGTGCTATCTCCTCAGATGGCTCCACTCTCGGGCCCAGTCTCTCATCCTTCCCAGGTGCCAGTGTTGATCTCATCATCAACTCCTCCCCCTAAGCGTTGAGATCCAGAGCTTCAGGAGGCCCCTGCAGGTGGCATTGTCTCTTCCGAAACTTCACCAGAGTATCCCACTGAGGAAGTCCCTCGGAACACACTGTGCAAGAGGAAGCACATAGACTCCCCTGAGTCTGTCACTTCTGATGACGATTTTGATAAGTCAGAAAGGTCCTCACAGTCCCCCTCTGAGGATGTCTCTTTCACAGACATCTTTGAGATCCTGAAACAGAGGGATAACTGGCAACCCACCAAACCTTCAGATGATGAATCGGTATACCTGGAGGCTTTTGGGTCTCACCCTTCCAACTCCTGGGTGACTCCTCTTTATGACCAGCTATTGTCAGTTATTTTGCGTAAGGCATGGACTTCCCCAGATGTGGTAGACCCTGTTCCAAGGAGGCCCAACAAATTCATCATGGCCTCTGTTGATAAAGAACTTTTGACAAAAGGAGTTCATGTAGATGCGATGGTGGTGGCTGTGGCCACTAAGAAGGAATTATCTGAGACCTCTTCATTGGTTCATCCTCCCAACAAAGATTCACGGACTATGGACAGATATGGAAAGCATGCCTTCCCTTCAGCAGCCTTTACCTTATGGTCGCTGAACTATCTAACTCACTTCACAAGACTGCAAAGGGATCTCCTCAAGGAGCTAGGAGAGACCCTTCAGGGTTCTGTAGCTTTGGGGTCTGCTGACAAAGTTACCTCACAGCTCTTCACCCTCATTTCCATTGTAAACTCCTCCATGCGGCTGATTTCATATGCAGCCGATGGAGTGAACAGGGCGGCAGCTGCGGGAATTTCTATGCAGAGACATTCCTGGATGTTTCTTTGCAACTTTGCCAAACCCTTCAAGTCTTCATTCACTAGTGCCCCATTTGATGGTTCAGCCCTTTTTGGACCAAAGGTGAAAGAGACCTGACCAGGTATGAGCAGGAAGGAAAAACCTTGTCTGCCATCAGACTCCGTTTTTCCACCTCATCTAGACCTTATCTCAAAGGTCAGAAAGGTGGGAAGATGTGGTTCTGCAAGTCCCAAAAAGTTTTTTTTCTGACACACGTGGTGACACCTCCCCCAGAGGCAGAGGGGAGGTAATAATGCATATTTCTCAACTGTACCGAATTGACTGGTTTTTACCAGTTTTGAGGTCCAAATAATGGGGTGCCACGATTCCTGAGTGGCACCCCTTAATTTCCGATTTTCCTGGCTTTTTTATGTTTACATTTTTTTTTGCTTTTTTGGAGCTCCATGAACAGCCTGCCAGCCTGTTGGAATTGAGCTCAAGGCTCAACAAAGCATGCAAGCATTTCTGTCTCACCCGCCAGCCAAGCTGTGAGTTTACTTTTCATCATGGATGGTTCTTCCAGGAAACAAGCAAGCAGGAATGTATTTTATTATATTTATGGTGCTGTTCGGACTTCAGGAACAAGTAGGAATGTATTTCATTATTGTGCTGCTGTTCAGACTTCAGGAACAGAACGGAGGTATTTTTATTTTATGCAGTGAGTGCTGAGAGAAGGACAGAACAAGGCAACAAGCTGTTTAGAGATATTTATAATTGTGCAAGCCACGAGTTAGTTTAATTGTGGTTCTTATGCTTCAGAAACAGAGGTAGTTTATTATGCTTCAGAAACAGAGGTAGTTTATTATGCTTCAGAGGAGGTGCGTGTATGAACGACATGTGATTATAATTAAGTTGGTGTGGAAGGCAGCGGCTGAGTTTAAGGTAATGGAGGTTACTAGGAAATTCCTAATTTATTGGGTAGCTTGTGCAAGTGGTTCATTGGGTTGTATTGTGCTTGAGCGTTGCAATATATGGATAGGGACCTGATGTAGTTGCAGGGTGATGGGATTCATCTTCATTTTAGAGGCGTTGGTCTGGGCATATTTAATGTGCAGTTGACATTATTCGTTCAGAATGCATTGGTTAGATAGTGTGATTCACAAATGGAAAAGTGGAGGGAAAAGGCAGCCTGGTAAGGGGAAGAAGGGTTGGCTTAGTTGGCAGAGTCAAGTGAACAGTTTTGTGATGTTTACTAAAGCTGACCACAAAAGTTGCTGATGTGTTCTGGTTTTCTTTGGGTTTGTGGGGTTGAGCTAGCACTGACAAATATAGTTTGCTTTGTAGACTAATTAGTCACTGAGCCATACGTTAGCTAAGAGCTGAGAGTGTGGTGGCAGGAAAGGACTGTTTGCTGGTGATAGGCTGGCTGGGGACAGAGGTTTTAATCAGGAGGGTATGAAGGAAGGAGATGAAGAGGGTGGTATGTAAGACTAGTTTAGGTTAGGGACTGTCTCTTTGGCACTGCAGAACTGAATTGCCCTCCCAACCCTCTCTAGCATTTAATTGTTTGTTTTTGGTAGAAGGTCCAGCTTTGTTGGTAAAGGGGACTGCTCCCCTTTCACGCACGCACACAGTTTTATGTTATGTGCTGTTTCCTTGGTGTGTCAAGTGAGCAGTGTTACGCTGCTTGTAAAATTGAGGTTATGCATAATGAGCCTTGGGACGCTGCTACTATTGGTTGGTAAGTGGCATAACATGCTGCCCTGTTTAGAAAATGCATTGTTAATTTTTTCATGGAGTGAGTGCAGTCTCCCATGCTGCCAAAGATGGTGATTTAGTTGGTGTAAATTATGACATTGTAGTGTTTAATAAAGCTTATTGCAAAAGTCTTCAATGTGTTACTGATCCTGTTTGTTTCTCTGGAGTTTGGCTAAGTGACAAATAGAGTTTACTTTGCAGATTATAGGTTCATAGGTTCATACTAGGCTATCTGCCCTGGGGCATTTATAAGCCTAGCCCGATTGGTGAAACATTTTTTTATAAGAAAAGGAGAAGATGTAATAATAGAGTTTGTTAAAATGTCTTAGGCTGGCTAGCGGCAGAGAAGGGATTGTTTCAGCACAGGGACTACTCAACTCAATTAGATTTAAGCAGTGCTAATTAATGAACTACATTTACATAAAATCCATTGGTATTTGTTGGGGCTTGCCTACTTGTTAAAAACTGTCTTCCCCTTTCGAGGCAAAGCTGCCAGTTACAGTTTATCTTGGTGGAGCAAAGTATGTTTTACTACATTCTGTGCTAAATTCTAAAACATTTAATACCAAATCATTTTGTACACTGGAAGATAGCCTCAGTCTGCAGGAGAAACTATGCTTTCATTTACATATTGGCTGCAGGCAGGAGTGCTTTACTTACTTAACAGAGAAACTGTGCCTTCATTTTACTTTTACTTTTACTTTACGGTTGCAGGAGAAAATGTGCTTTCATTTACATATTGGCTTGCAGGCATTATTGGTTCATGCATTTTGTTTAATTGCTTACTGTAAAAATGTTCAAAACTTGTATCAAAGAACACATGTATGTTTCATGTGCAAGGGGTCTATGATTTGAAAACAGCCCAAAAGTAATATTTATCCACCACTGGCCAGATGCATTTTCTTTGAATGTGGGTTTCAATGCTGTTTTAATGAATGTGAGTTTCAAGGGCACAGAAGTTTTAATGCTAAATCTATTTTCATTGTGAGACTGTATTGCTTTGTTTAGCATATGTCTATTAATGTTTGTGCATTGTGCTATAAAACGTAAAAATAAAATCCAAATAATCATTGAAGTAAAGCAGTATGCTATGCACATTAGTGTTTATGGTAAATGTTGCAAAGTAGGTCCAGTACCAAGGTTTGCCTTTAGGAATGGTCAGACGTTTAAGCAAATATTATGTTATAAGGATTTTCAAACTGAATCTGCTCCTTTATGTACTAAAGTGGACACTTTTAAGTGCTATAATTGTGTCTGTTGCTCTGATATTAATGAAACTGAGCTACAAAATATAAGTATTTTTTGATTATTTTAACAGATTACTGTTTTTATAATTTAATATATATAAAGCACTTTGTCTATTCAGAATCTTCAGAAATCTTTTTCTGTTTAAAAACTGTCATAGCTTGTTGTCTTAGGCTATTGTATAAACTGAAACATTTACTCTGTGTAATTATCTCTTGGCTAGTGGGGGCTGGTTCTTTTGTGTTCTTGTAAAAAAAGTTGTTGTTCTGGTCTTTGGTGCAGGCTGGAGAAGTTGTTTGACCGAACTGAGCTACAAAATATAAGTATTTTTGATTATTTTAACAGATTACTGTTTTTATAATTTAATATATATAAAGCACTTTGTCTATTCAGAATCTTCAGAAATCTTTTTCTGTTTAAAACTGTCATAGCTTGTTGTCTTAGGCTATTTTGTCCCACCCTCCCTCGCTGTTGGTGTCTTGCTCTTATACTTGGTGGCTTTGCAGTTGCCGCCCTACTGTGACACACCTCCCAGTCTAGTGTCATTAGCTCATTCTTCTTAATACAGAGAGAACATTTGATAAGGCCTTCTGTTCCTCCTTTTACCTTTTCAAAAGTAAAACAAAACTTTTTTTCTTCTTCGCCTGAACCTTCTTGTGTTCTGACTGTCCTTCTCAAACATATTGGAAATATACAGTATATTTCAGAGCATTTGTTATAACTGTATTTGCTATAACCGATTTAAGTATTTTTTCTGGCTTTTTGAATATTTACTGCTTAGCGACTGCATCTTAGCCTGTTTATACAGCTCTGCATTCTATTTAAACTGTTTTTGTGTTGATTAACTGTTTTGCACTCTTAAAAAGTTATTTGTTGCTTAATTTTACCTGTAGGCTAACACACTCAAGTGTGCTAGCCACTTAAAAGCATTTATAGCATTTACTGTCTGTTTTTTTTTCCTTGTCTCTGTAAAAAAAAAAAAAAAAAAAAATCTCTTGTTTTCCCACCTTACTGAACTAGAGTAGTCCAGTTTCAGAGTTGCTGATCCCTGGGCTTTGTTTTTAGTTCCTGTTACTGATCCATTGCCTTATTAGGAAGGAGGGAAGTTTCTTTGCTTACCAGTGGGAGTGGGAAGCACTGAGCAGCCTTTTTGTCCGAATTGGTGAAGTTTCAGCCAGAAACTAGTAGTCTATTGGTCGCTTTGGGCCAATTCCTAGCTCCTTTCAGCCCCTGCTATAAAACACGCTAAACACGTGTTTTCCAGCTTGTACCAACTCTGCACAGATCCTCGTGGTGGCCTGCAGAGTGATCCAAGCAGCAGAGAGCTAAAAGAGTGACTTTCTACCAGATATAAGTATTTTTGTGGCTTTCCCACTGTTATTAAGCTAGCGACTGCATTTCGCCTGTTTTACTGCTACTTTAAGTGATTTCTGCATTTTACACTGTTTATTGCACTTTAAGTTACTAATTGTTGCAAATTGTTTCTGTAGGCTACACACTAAAGTCGCTAGCCGATTTACAGCATTTATAGCATTTACTGTCTGTTTTTTCCTTATCTCTGTAATAAAACAAAAAATCTCTTGTTTTCCCACTTTACTGAACTAGAGTAGTCCAGTTTCAGAGTTGCTGATCCCTGGGCTTTGTTTTTAGTTCCTGTTACTGATCCATTGCCTTATTAGGAAGGAGGGAAGTTTCTTTGCTTACCAGTGGGAGTGGGAAGCACTGAGCGCCTTTTGTCCGATTTGGTGAAGTTTCAGCCAGAAACTAGTAGTCCATTGGTCGTTTTGGGCCAATTCCTAGCTCCCTTCAGCCCCTGCTATAAAACACGCTAAACTGTACTGCTGATCTAACCAGCATATCCTATAACTGAAAAGTTCATCTCTACTTGATTCCCAAGTAGACTATTCTCTATCTGTAAAGCCTAGCACTTACTCCTACAGTACTTGCACCTTGATAAAGCACTCTTATTATAGATAGTACCCCACCAGCCCAAAACCCACTTCCCCGGAGTCCTTTGAAAGTTCTTTATCTACTACTTCTAGTATGTCGAGGGATCAGTTGCTAGTGTCCTCTCCAGCTCAACTGGTGAACCTGGGAATATTGAGGCAATGTTACAATTGCCTCATGTACACAGACAATCCTCTCCTTCTCCCACAAAACACAAATACATGCGAGAGATGCAACTATACGGCCAAACTGGAGGCTGAGCTCTCTCAACATAGGACTGGCAAGACCAGACAGGAGGAGAAGGCAACCACACACAATACATACCCAGTCACACATGGTACCATCACAACTTCAAATCATACACATACTCACACAAAGACATACTCGGAGGCTCTGGTCAAAAATTTACCAAAACAGCAGAGGCCACCAAAGCAGACACCCAAACAAATACCACCTCACGACCCAACACATGCAACACATAGACCACACAGTCAGAGTGTCAAACAGTCACAGCCCTTAAGGCCAAACAAAATGCCAGACACACTTGTCATTGGTGATTCCATAGTCAGACACACTGACGTCCCGCTCACCAGACTGAGTAAGGAGAAGGTCACAGTAAGCTGCCTGTCGGGCGCTAGAATCCGCCACATAACGCAAGCACTCAGGTCTCTCAACAGCAGGTACAAGTACGACTCAGTCATTGTCCACGCTGGTGTCAACGACCTGAGACGTACCTCCTTGGACTACATGAAAAGGGACGTCGAGGAGCTCTCTGATTATGTAGCCAAGGCAGGTATGACCCTGACCTTGAGCAGTATCCTACCTTCACCTAGAATGATGCCACAATACAGTGATAAGATGATCAGCTTTAATAATTGGCTTAAATTCTGGTGTCATTCAAAGGGGATCCAATGTCTGTCTGCCTGGGATGACATGCTGGACAAGCCACGCTGCTTCAAGGGACGGCTTGCACCTGTCACCCTGGGCTTCCGGATATTGGCAAAGGCTCTTGCCACCCCATAGTGCCTTTTTAGGCAAGGCTCAAATTCTAAACCTGCCACCCTAGAACACCAAAAGGAAAAAACTAAGGGTAATGCTGCTCAATGCCAGAAGTCTCAATCTCAAGATGCACGCACTCGAGGCCCTTCTCAATATGGAGAACATCGATGTCTGTGCTGTGACAGAAACCTGGTTCAAGGCTCCTGAGAGCACCCCAGCACTAACAGGTTTCACCTCATATCATACGTTCCGGCCCCAAAATCCGGATAACACCAAGAAAGGAGGGGGGGTGTCCATATTCATAAAGGACACCCACACCTCAAGGTTGGTGGCAACGCACGATGCATCTGAGACCATCCAGGTGCAATTAACCATAGGCAAGACTGCTCTGCAATTTGTAGCATGTTACAGGCCACCCTCTCAAACTCAGGAACCTCACATGGCCTTCCTGAAAACATTGGAGGAGATAAATGTATCTCCAAACACCATCATACTAGGTGACTTCAACTACCCTAATATAGACTGGGAACACTACTCAAGCCCGAACACTCTAACCCAAAGATTCCTGGAGTTCATAAACTCAAATGCCATGGAACAACTTGTCACCATCCCCACAAGAGGTGAAAACATACTTGATCTCATCATCACGAACATGGGATCAAAATGTTCAACACCGAAGTATACCCTCACTGGTGAGATCAGATCATAAACTAATCTCGCTGGAGGTCCTCATCCCACCCCACCTGAAACAAAAAGACCACAGTGAAAAACTTCTCAAAAGCCGATTTCACACTTCTAAAACTAGTGTGGTCTCCTTTAAGGCCCCTGAGCCAGTGGTAAACATTACTCAAACCGCTGAATCACTTACAAATGCCTTCTACCAGCACCTACAGGACTGCATGGATCAGGCAATCCCAAACAAAACTAAGACTCTCTGTACCAAAGGCAAGCGTCCAGTCTGGTGGACCCCAGCCATAAACAAGCTCTACAACAAAAGGAGGAAGCTACTACAAGATAGAGCAAAATCCTTGAAAGGTAAGACACCTTTGATCATTATAAGTAAAAACTAAGAGCTCTCATAAAATCATCCAAGGCAAATTTTGAGAGAAAAATCGCCAAGGACTCTAAAGACAATCATAAGGCCTTCTTTAGCTATGTTAGAAACCTAGGAGGAAACTCCCAGATATGCTCAGAATTAGTTCAAAATGATGTGAAAATTACTGAACCTACACACATTGCTAACATACTGGCTGACAGGTTCAGTGCAAACTCCCCAAAAGGAGAGATATCTATTCCAGAGGATTGTAGCCCCCAAACATCTCCAACGCCCAGGTGAGAACTGCCCTCACTAAGGCAAAAACACAGCATCCATGGGACCGGATGGTGTCCCCGGCTGTGTGCTTCATGAACTCAACGAGGAATTAAACCCACAGTTAGGACAGCTGTTTAATCTTAGCCTCACCTCAGGATACGCACTCAAGGAGTGGCGCAGGCGACTGTGGTCCCACTTCATAAGGGCGGTGCCTCCACAGACCCTGGAAATTACCGCCCCATTAGCTTGACAAGCCTTATCTGCAAAGCCATGGAGAGGATCATAATGGAACTCATAAATAAAGACATAGGGAACTTGCAGACTTTGGATCCAACCCAGTTTGGCTTTGTCAAAGGCAGATCCTGCCTCTTAAACTTGGTTGACTTTTTCGAGACAGTCACCAAGGCCATTGATGAGGGAAAGGCAGTCCATACAGCCTACCTCGACCTGGCAAAGGCCTTCGACACAATACCCCACTCAGGTATCATCGAAAAACTCATCAGCTTGAATGTAAACCCATACATCACAAGATGGGTTGCAAACTGGCTAAGCGACAGAACCCACAGGGTCAGAGTTGCTGGAGCCATGTCAGACTCAAAGCCTGTCACAAGTGGTGTCCCACAGGGCTCAGTCCTGGGTCCACTCTTGTTCGGCATCTACTTTTCTGAAGTACAAGCAAACACAGGAGGGTTATGGCTGACAAAGTTTGCAGATGACTGCAAACTGGGCCATAGTCGAAAACACATCTGACACAGATATCCTCCAGAAGGGCCTCACAGAAACGGATAACTGGTGCCAGAGCCATGGCCTGAAGTTAAACGCCAAAAATGCATAGTCATACCCTTCGGGAAAAACAAGGTTACCCCTAGCTACCATATAGGTGACAATCCACTGAGCACAGAAAAGTCATCAGGGATCTGGGGACCCAAGTTGACAGTAGTCTTTCGCTTGACACTCATGTTGCTAAAGTAGTTAGGAAAACCTTCTATATCGCCCACCTGATCATGAAGGGATTCACATCTAGATCAAGGGAGGTCATCGTCCCCTGTACTCATCACTCATTAGACCTATGATTGAGTACAGTGCCCGTTCGAATGTATCTGACCAGACACCTGATGCAGCTTGAAAGGCCCCAAAAGTTCCTCACCAAAAGGATAAAGGGTCTCAAAAATATGTCTTATGCTGCCCGACTGAAAGAACTCCAGCTTTATTCAGTCTCATACCGCTTGCTCAGAGGTGACCTGTGCCTGACATACAAGGCCATGTCAAACCCAGATTTGATGAATATGCTTCACCTCAAAAATCTAGATCCCTCAGAACCACAAGGGCGGAGACTTAAACCTTGACACGGTTATAAATAGAACGTGCTGGAGGGACAGATTCATCACCCAGAGACTCCCTATGCTGTGGAACAAAATCCCGGTACATGTGAGGCAGAGCACCTCGCTGGCCTTGTTCAAGAGGAATCTTGACCAATGGATGGGAGATCGCAGATATACCCCAGGGATTACTTCAGTGTCACTGCTTGACAGAGGCACAGAAAAATGATAGGCATAGTTTTTATTCAAACTAAAGGGGTGGCGAAAGCCACATAACTATGGGCTAGGCTTATAAATGCCCTTGGGCAGATAGCCTAGTATGAACCTATGAACCTATGAATAGCTTCCGACATCCTACAACAGGTGAATGTTTTAAGTTTACTTGCAAAGCAGATTGTATTACTACTAAGTTAGTTTATTTAGCTACCTGTGTTTCATGTAATGCATTTTATGTAGGGAAAACATCCAGGAAGCTTAAAGATAGAATAATAGAGCATAAGTCCGAAATAAGACGGAAGATTGAGACAAATGGTTTATTCAGACATTTACATGAATTTCAAACTCATGCTTTTAAATTCAGATGCATATGCACTGTACGAATGGGTATTAGGGGTGGTGACTTGGAAAATCTTTTGTTATGGAAGGAATATGAGTGGATAGTACGTTTACAGGCTGATAAATGGCCTGGCTTGAATGGAGCAGTAAGTCTCAAACCAGTTTTGATTAAGCGTCAGAGGAAGAATTTATGATGCTAATTTTGAGCTGCTACCTTTTTAAAAAGTTTTTAAAAAGTTTTTAAAAAAGTTCTTATTTGATATGAATGATTTATCTATATGTAACTATATTTAATCTATATAAAATTGTTTTTTATTAATATAAGTAAAACTTCTTTAAGAGTTTTGGGTGTGATGCATTTTAAATTATTTGCATAATTAATTTTGGTTTGTATCTGGTTGGCTGGCTTGATCATGTGTTTTTTCAGTGCTTCCTCTATTTAAATGCAACTTATGTAAGGTGATTTTATGTGCTGATGAAGGGTGTAGACCCGAAAGCTTCATTAAAATTGTTTGTTTGTGACTACCATGTTTTTGGCTACTTTTGGATGAACAGTGACTTAGTGTATCTTCGTGGTGAAATGTTGCAAAGTAGCCTGGTAATGAGAAATTGGAACGGCTACAGGGGGACTTTGGTGCCATATTTTGGTTGTCTGTTCTTCAGTTTGCATTTGAAAGTTGGTATCCCACAATTTCATTACAGGGGGTGGGGTTACATAATTATATATGCAAATTGTATGTTAATCCGCATGCAGATTTGTACCTATTGTTCATGGGCCTTGTCCAGATTTTTGATGTTTCCAGGTTGAGAGGTATGTAATAATGGAAGACGCCATCCTCACAGCAGAGGAGGTCTGCAGAACCAGGGTGACAGGGATACTTTCTCTAGTAGGCCCTTCCAGCGCTACTGAAAGGAGGCCCACCTGCTCTTCTCTGGAGGCAGTCGGGGGATGCTTGTCACTATACCCAAATGGATGCTTGTCACTATACCCAAATGCCTGCTGAGAAATTTACTAAGACAAATGGGTACAATCAGTCATATCCAGAAGTTATTACATTCCCTTTTTCACCTCCCCTCCCATAAACAAGTCCTTACCAGAAGTTCCAGCCAGTCAGAGGAACTATGCAACACAAGACATAGTCATGTTGCTAAGAAAAAGAGTCATCCAAGAAGTCCCTGGAGACCAGATTGGATCTGGAACTTACTCAAGGTTCTTTTTAGTTCCAGAGATGACAGGGGACTGGAGACCCATTCTGGATCTCAGCAAACTAAACAAATCCATCAAGAAATCAAAGTTCCGGGTGGTGACACTGTAGTCAGTATTTACCTTCATAGGGGAAAGGCGATTGGATGTGCTCAATAGATCTTCATGACACGTATTACTACATAAAAAAGACAAGCGGTCCAGGAGGTTTCCACACTTTCGGCTGGGAGCCAGTCATTATCAGTTTTGAGCCCTGCCCTTTGGTCTCAGTACAGTCCCCAGGGTGTTCAAATGCATGGCAATGGTCACGGCTCACTTGAGACGTCAGGGATTCCATGTGTTTCCATACCTGGACGACTGGCTCCTGAATGCCTCCACCAAACATCTACTTCTACAGACCAGGGACGAAACTATGCTGCTCTGCACCAGGCTAGCCATTACAGTAAACTTAAAAAAAAAAAAAAATCTGCCTTGCCTCCGTCTCAACAGATTACTTTCTTAGGGGCAAGGCTAGATTCAAAAAACATGGTGGCAAAGCTTACTGCTGAAAGAATTCAATCCATTCATCAACAAGTCAAAATATTCATATCGAAAAGAAGGGTTCAAGCCAGGGATGTGTTGCAGATTCTAGGTACGATGGCAGTTGTAATTCTTCTAGTCCCCCTAGCATGGCTACACATGCGAGTTCTTCAATGGCTTCTTTTTACCCAGTAGTCTATGCAAGATCTACCACTTTCACACCAGTTAATCATAATGGACTTTTTGAGAACCAACTGCAGTTTTGACCACGGATGCTTCCCAGATAAGGTGGGGTGGGGGGCTTTATCTGGGAATGACAGTCCAAGGCCTATGGCAAGAACATGAAAGCCATTTGCACATAAATGTTCTACAGATGAGAGCAGTGCTGTACGCATTGCAGGCATTTCAGGACTCTCTTCCGACGGGAACAGTTGCAATCCAAATGGACAATATGTCAGTGGTATGGTATATACACAAGCAAGGAGGAACCAAGTTGTATCCCCTGTGGTGAGAGGCACAAAGAGTATGGCAATGGACAGTCGCTTTTCAACATTTTCTGATAGCAACGCACATCCCAGGGAAATCCAACGTGGTGGCGGAAAAACTCAGCAGAGCTATTCTGTTGCCTCACAAGTAGTCCCTAAAGTTAGAAATTGCGGAAAAGATCTTCAGGAAATGGGGCCAGCCTTGCTGCAACTTCTTTGCCACATCCATGAATGCTAAATGCAGCAGCTACTTTGCCCTAATTCCTCCTCCAGGGATGTCATCAATGAATGCACTAGTTCACGATTGGCCCCTGGGACTTCTTTATGCCTTTCCTCCATTTCCCCCAATTCCCACAGTATTGCAGAAAGCCAATACACTCAAAAGCACGATGATCATCATTGCTCCTTACTGGCCTCGTCAAGTGTGGTTCCCCTTTCTTTGTATACATTTGCTGGAGGAACCGTGGATCCTGGACCCAGTTCCAGATCTGTTAAACCACCCATCGGGAATGCTCCATCCTTCCATCCAGACCCTCAAGTTGACAGCATGGCTGCTCCAATTCCACGATTAGTCAGGTGTTACAACCTACAGTGAAACATATCATAGTTTCTTCACACAAACCATCTATGAGAAAGACATATGCTATAGTAAATGGAAAATATTTTCTTATTGGGCTGTTAAACAGAATATAGAACCTTTTACAGACCCTATTCCCGCATTTCTAGATTTTCTCTCCAAACTTTTCATGAAGGCGCAACAGTTGCTACTATCAGAGTCCAGCTAGCAGCAATTTCTAATTTTCATATCGGAGAGATGAGAATACCTATTATGTCTCACAGATTATGTAATGCTTTCCTCAGGGGTACTTTCTTGCTCAGACCCCCGATCAGAGAACCTCCAGCTCCTTGGGATCTTAATTTTTTTGCTTGCTGCCTTGGTTTTTCCACCATTTGAACCCACATCATCTTGTGATTTAAAACTCCTGTCATGGAAAACACTCTTCTAGCTAGCCATTACTACTGCCAGACGGGTGTCGGAATTACAAGCTCTATCAGTTTGCCCTCCTTGTATAATTTTTCATAAAGACAGGGTGTCATTAAGAACTAATCTCTAGCTAGCCATTACTACTGCCAGATGGGTGTCGGAATTACATGATATTTTGTTTGCAATTTTTAAATGAATGTTCCCTACTTACTGCTTTTTTTGTAAAATTGTACTTAACAATGTCTATGTTCTGCTTCCTATATGTTTTTTTATATCTGTAATTTACCCTTGGAGCTTTTCTCCTCGGGCCTGTACTGAAAATGGACATATATCCAGCTAGACTAGCCCAGTCAACAAATGTAAAATAAATAAAATAAAATAAATAAATAATCCCTCATTCCTACCCAAAATCAGTTGAATTGCCTGTATTCTTTCCAATTTATTCTGACTAGGCAGAATATATACTACATCAGTTAGATGTGCACAGACAATTGCACTTCTGTTTACATAGGAGCAAACCTTTCAGAAAGTCTGATCAAATGTTTGTGTCCTTTTCAGTCAGAAGGAAAGGATTACCAGTTTATAAAGTAACCTTGTCAAAATGGCTTACAGATTGCATATCTTTTTCTTTTAAGAAGAATAACAGACAACTTCCAGGCAAGGTAAAAGGCCATTCCACCAGAGCAGTTGATACATCCTCTGCTTTCCAAGCTAGGCTCCCCATGGATTCTATTTGTGCAGCAGCTACATAGGTGAGACCTCATACTTTTATTACTCATTACAAAGTTGATGTGGCTTCCTGGAAGAGGTCTTCCTTTGGTTCCACTGTTTTGTGGAGTCTTTTTTTCCTGAGCCACCCTAGAGTAAAGGAGCTAGGGACACTGCAAGAATTATGGTGAGATAGGACAACATAACATTAAGAAGTTATGTACTCACCATAACATTCTGTGTTTGTTGTCCATCTCGCCTACATTCTTGCATCCCACCCACCTTCCCCCATCCTGTGTTCCTGGAGGAATGAGTGGACAGTCTTATAAATTTGTATATAGTTTGTATGGTTTGGAGTCTCTGATGCTTCTCCTTTCTCATACTTTGATATATGAATGTATGTGTATATATCACTGTATGATTAGTCTAAGTCTGTTTTCGCTTGCAAACAGGATCTGGAGATGTAACCCAGAGCATCATGGGATAGGGGTCAGCTTCGAGCCAGTGGAAGCTCTTGAGCTTTAGTATTCGGCCAAGTTGGAGCCGAGGATCACCTCCGAACCCAACCAGCAAGAATGTAGGCGAGATGGACAACAAACATGGAATGTTATGGTGAGTACATAATGTCTTATTACAGTTCTTATTTGACATTAAGGTAGAACTGACTGCTAGAAGAAAAGATTAAAAGAAATAGGGGTAAGGATAATTGCTGTTATAGTACTAACAAGATGGAGGAGGAAGAGAAGATGGTGGAGGGGTAGGTCAGGTTGGAGTGAGACAGGGCAGGACCATGTTCTGATCGTGTAATCTTTTATCTTTTTTTTTTAAACAAAGTACTCAAGGTCCCTCTTAGGTCTAGGAGACGTTTATTCCAAATATTATCAACAGAATGGCTATAAAGAAGTTTCCCAGCTTAAACTACAGAAATAACCACTAAACCAAGACCAAATAAATAAATAAAGCAGTTAGGGCACACAGAAAACCACGGCAGCACAGATAAAAAAATGCCTTTAATATTCAGTAACACAAGCGCTTTTGTCCTGCCACAGTGCAGGACTTTTTCAAAAATGAATAATGCAATTATAGGATGTTATAATTATTACTGACTATGCATTTTCTGTTTTTATATATAAAAATGTTTTTTGGTTGTTATTGAATTACTGTGTGTAACACTTGCTATGTGAACACTGTTTCTTTAACTTTAGATTTTGGTGCCTTTGTGTATGAGGAGAGTGTGTAGGAATGTCTGTTGCATTATTCACTTTGAAAAAGTCCTGCATTATGGCAGGACAAAAGCTCTTGTGTTATTGAATATTAAAGGCATTTTTTTATCTGTGCTGCCATGGTTTACTGTGTGCCCTAACCACTTTATTTATATTAAGTTTCCCAGCTTGTTTGCCTGGTTTATAGACTTCCAGAAGATGTAGGTCTGGACTTGCGGACACACCGTTTGGGAGTGTAAGGAGAGATTAGGGTAGAGAGAGCAGGGCAGTGAGAGGGATTTGTAAGAATAGAGTGAATGAGCTGGAGTTGAGGAAGTAACAGTTGGATGTTCATCGTGCATACAGCTGCAGTCATCACACTTGGGTTATCCTGCCGTTAGGCGGGTCCTCGGTCTGCCGAATTCCAAAGTCTAGGTCCGGCGTCGGTTGTCGTCGCTTCTTCCCTGACGTCAGTGCGGCAGGGGTATAAAAGAGACAGCCAACGCCATTTTCTTCAGTCTTTCTTGCCATGTGGTGCCCGAAGCAGAAGCAGTTTGCAAGTGCCGGTCGGCCAGCTACTGAGATTTACGAACAGTAT
Organism: Protopterus annectens; assembly: GCF_019279795.1. NCBI lineage: Eukaryota > Metazoa > Chordata > Ceratodontiformes > Protopteridae > Protopterus > Protopterus annectens. Next base: position 504,817,877 of record NC_056726.1, on the reverse strand, counting down.
TTCAGCCAAAGTCTTCTTTAAAGCTAAGTACCCCGTTGGGGAAACTTTTCTTGCCTCAGACCGATGTCAGACAAAGTTAATAATTGCATTTCTTGTGGGAAGCAAATACCGCATAAGGATTTTCACTCTTACTGTATACCTTGCTTAGGGCCAGACCACGACGTCTTGGCCTGCCGTTTTTGTGCTAAGTTTAACAAGCGCACTATTAAGCGCCGGGTGGAGTTCGCCCTTCATTATTTTGGTAAAAAATTTAATTATATCATGTCATCGGATGCACCGACGCCAGTTTTTGGCAAAAGACGCAAGGATAAGGATAGACATCCGAGGCCTGCACCGAGTACTGAGATCACGCTTAGGCCGACTACCGGTTCCCCGGTTCTCAGCAAGGTGCCTACGCAGCCCCTGACTACCGATGAAACTATTTTACCGGCGGCTTCAGTACCTGAGGCTGCAGGATCCTCGGTCTCCATTCCCACTACAGATACCGACGCCACTCTTGGGGTGGGGGCCGAAATTTTAGCGAGGCCTGCCATTTCTGAAGGCGTTTTCAGGCCTACCACCTCCTCTATTAAATCATTCACTAAGTCTAAAGCTGCAATGAAAGTTAAGAAAAAAGGTCCTCAGACCCCCTCTCAAGGCCCCATGCCTAAAAAACAGATGCTTGAAATGGCTGAGGATTTGATTACTCTCATCAGGGGTTCTCAACCCCCCCTCAGACAAAAGACCCAGGTTGGAGGAAGACTACCCTTCCTCAGACCAGGCTTCTATTACTTCAGACCATTCTGAGGACCAGGATTACACCTATTCCCCATTTGAAGACTCGGATGCTGAGGAGTCTATTCCCTCGGTCCCCCCCCCCCGAGGACTACTCTTTTGGGGAAACCCTGCATACATTGAGAGAGCACTTCCACTGGGAAGGCCAAGATTACTCAGATTCCAAGAAAATGCTCAGGGAATTTCTACTACTTCCCCAGCATAGGTCCCTGGCTATTCCTCCTGTCTTAGATAGTTTGGATGATGTGTACGCAGAAGCCAGTCTTAATCCAGACTCATTACCTCCAGCCCCTGTTAAACCAGACAAATATTACCGGGTTCCTGATTCTCACCAGTTCCTTTATAAAAGCCATACTGCTGACCCAGAAACAATTTCACAGGGTCCCAAGGGGATTAAGGCCTCTACTGCTAAAAACACTTTGCCTTCAGAGAGAGATTCTAGAGCATTAGAAAGGTGGGAGAAAAAGGTGTACACATCAGCCACTTTAACCATGAGGGCATTAAACTGTCAATTTTCATATGTTAAAATACCAACAGTTCTTGTTATCTCAGCTGAAAGGCAAAATGACACAAACAGAACAACCAGACTTGAAAGAGTTGCAGGATTTGTTGCATGGAGCAGAACAAGTGGGGAACATACCTTGCAGTGTGGTTTTGATGCTTTAGAGGCCTCATGCAGAGCTGCTGTCACTGGGTCTGTCATACGTAGACATGCTTGGCTCAAAGAGCAAACCTTACCAGATCATTTTAAAGCAAAGTTATTAGATGCACCACTACAAAAAGATGTATTGTTCGGTGTTAAGGCTGAGGAGGTACTAAAGAAAATGCAGGAAAAAGCGAAATCTATGCAAACAGTTAAAGATTTCTTGCAGGTGCAGCCTCCATGCTTCAGCAGAAACTGGCCTTCAAAAAATTGGTCCTTTCCAGCCACGGACAGACCCCAAAGGGGCAGATACAGACGCCCAAGGGGTAGAGGACAACCTCAAAGATCTTACGGAGCTAGACAGTGACAAACACCAGCCCCCAGAGGTGGAGAAGATAGATCACAGTCATTTAGAAAACAGATGCAATGATTTTCCCCTATGCCTGCCAAACAAAGATATAATGGCAGCACCTTTCGGCGGAAAACTGGCCTTATTTTCAAAAAACTGGCACATTGTTACACAGGACAAATTGATTCTGGATATTACAGACAGAGGCTACAGGTTCCACTTTCACACCCTTCCAAAAATGAGAGGCATGCCAAGCCTGCCACAAAATCAATGGGCAGAGGCACAAAGGCAAATTTCCACTCTCATGGATATGAAAGCAATTCAGGAGGTACCTGCAAAAGAACATGGTCAAGGTTTTTATTCAAGACTATTTCTGGTACCAAGGAAGGACAAAGATTGGAGACCCATCTTAGACCTATCTATTCTAAACACATATCTAGAGGTACCAAAATTCAAGATGCTCACATTACAGCAGCTTCTTCCCATGCTGGGCAAGGAGTCTTGGCTGGTAACGTTGGACTTCAAGGAGGCATACCTGCATGTCCCTATCAGACAAGATTGCAGAAGATACCTCAGATTTCTTGCAGGTTCAACCCATTACCAATTCTCTGCATTGCCCTTTGGCTTATCTACTGCGTACAGAGTGTTTATGAAATGCGTGGCATCAGTAATTGCCTTCTGCAGACAACGAGGAATCCAAATCCATATCTAGACGACTGCCTGATCCAAGCAGACAGAAAGGACCTTCTATTGCAACATCTGGCGTTTGTAATAAAACTGTTAAACTGCCTGGGGTACACAGTGAACAAAAGGAAATCAAAACTAATACCTTCTCAACAGATAATTTTCCTGGGTTCCAGCTTAAATACAACAACCCAGATGGCCTACCTCACGCCAGACAAACAAGGGCAACTGTCTCAATACTACAACAAAAATGGCAACTTTAACCAGGCTAACTGCAAGGAAAATCCTGCAGGCTGTGGGGTTCATGGCATCTTGCATTCTACTAATACCATTTGCAAAGCTGCATATGAGGAAACTACAATGGTACCTAAAAAACTTATGGTCTCAGCACAGCCACAGCTTGGAAACAATTATACCACTCATTCCATGCCTTCAAAAGGAATTTTTGTGGTGGGCTCAAGCATGCCCAAGAAACACAGGTCTTTCTTTCTGTTTACCACAAGCAACTCAAATCATCACAACAGACGCCTCAGACTACGCCTGGGGAGCACACATGGCAGGTCAGTGTATTCAGGGAAAATGGTCCCAAAAAGAGATGCACCTACACATCAACCAAAAGGTGATGCTAGCCGTGCAAAATGCTCTTATGACCTTCAAAGACCTACTGCATCCAGGCCAGCTATTAATAAGGACAGACAACACCACAGTCATGTGGTACATAAACAAACAGGGGGGGAACGCATTCATACCCCCTGTGCAGGCAAGCCATGACCCTGTGGAACACAGCACTGGAATTACAAATTCAACTACAGGCACAATTCCTGCCAGGGAAGGAAAACACACTGGCAGACAACTTAAGAAGAAATATGACAGACCCACACGAATGGAAGTTGCATCCTCAAGTCTTCTTAAAGATAACTCAGGCACGGGGACAGCCAGACATAGATCTATTTGATACCCACAGAAATTACCAGTTGGAAAAATTCTGCTCAAGGACCTATCATCCACAGGCCTGGAAAGTGGACGCACTCTCTTTCAATTAGACAACATTGACAGTCTATGCCTTCCCGCCTCTACCTCTACTGGCCAAAGTTCTATTAAAAACCAGAGCAGAGAGGCCACAAGTGATTCTCATTGCTCCAGACTGGCCACGACAGCACTGGTATCCTCTCCTAAAGAGCCTGTCACACTCACCACCATGGATCCTTCCTCAAGTTCCTCTTCTGTTGAACCAGCACAACTACAATACCCTTCACAGCCAGCTCAGAACTCTAAATCTAGCTGCATGGAGAATTCCTTAATTTACCAACAAACTCTCCTCTCCAAGGAGGTACAGGATGTCATCTTGGAGGCCAGGAGACCCTCTACTAGAAAAACCTACTCCGCCAAATGGAAACAATTTTGTTCCTGGAATCAAGCAAAGGGTCAGAATCCTTGGGTAATAAATATACCTCAGATTTTACAATACCTAACTGAGATGTTAAACAGTGGCCTCTCCTTCTCTTCCATCAAGATCCACACTTCAGCCATTTCAGCACAATACAATACGGATCCTCCTTTATTCTCACATCCTCTATTAAGGCAGTTCCTCAGAGGGGCAAAAAATATAAAACCCCCACGGAAACCACCAACTCCAGCTTGGGACCTCAACTTCGTATTGGAGAAGCTGACACTGCCTCCTTTTGAGCCGGCTTCTTCAGCAGAGCTACAATACTTGTCATGGAAAACAGCCTTCCTTCTGGCTATTACCTCAGCATGCAGGGTTTCGGAGCTACAGGCCCTCATGGCTGTGCAACCATTCATCATTTTCCATCAGGACAGGGTTTCCTTACAAACCAACCCTACCTTCATGCCAAAGGTAGTATCCAGTGTGGCTTTGAATCAGTCTATTCATTTACCTACCTTTTATCCAAATCCACAGAACAAAGGAGAGAGGCTACTACATTCCTTGGACATTCACAGGCAACTTCGTTATTACTTGGACAGAACAAAGTCATTCAGAAAATCTGAGCAGCTCTTTGTGTCCTATGCTACAGGTGCTCAAGGAAAGGCTATTTCCAAACAGACTATTTCAAAATGGATAGCCCACTGCATACGCTTTTGTTATTCATTTCATGGAAAATCAGTGCCTGTATGCATCAGATCCCACTCCACCAGGGCTACAGCTACCTCAGCAGCTTTCCTCGGGGGGGGTCCCTACCAAGGACATTTTGGAAGCAGCTACTTGGGAGTTCAGTGAACACTTTCTCCAAGCACTACCACCTTCCACTATACTCAAAATCTAGAGCGGGCTTTGCCACAGCAGTCCTGCAGGGCATTCTAGCCCCTCCTAATTCTGCTTAGTACCAGCCACACTTACTTAGCTTTGGGATTCTACCCAAGTGTGATGACTGCAGCTGTATGCACGATGAACATAGTACAGTTTTGTACCTACCATAAATGTAGATGTTCGAGTGCGCATACAGCTGCAGTCCAGGTTACCCTCCCTCCATCCCCTCTTAGGACAGGGCTTATGACAAACACCTGTAACATACAACCTGTTTGGGGTATTCCTTTATGGTGTATTTGCTTGCAACTACTGTTTTGATTTATCTACTTGTGTATGTTTGCATGACATCATGTTTTGCCTTCCTTTCTGGGGGCACCTGACATCTGAGGCTAGAAAAACTGAAGAAAATGGCGTTGGCTGCCTCTTTTATACCCCTGCCGCACTGACGTCAGGGAGAAAGCGACGACAACCGACACCGGACCTAGACTTTGGAATTCGGCCGACCGAGGACCCGCCTGACGGCAGGATAACCCAAGTGTGATGACTGCAGCTGTATGCGCACTCGAACATCTACATTTATGGTAGGTACAAAACTGTACTTTATGAGCTTCCGGCCAAAGAAGATTTTGTAGGGGAGAGCAGTGGTGGGAACGGTATGGGAGATTTGCAGCAAATTTAGCTACTTTATTGTAGGTAGATTCAAGTTTAGCCATGAGACTGGTTTGTAAGTTAGTGAGAATAGGTGCAGTGTAGAACTGAGTAGGTAGTAGAAAAGCTTGGGCCAGAGATTGTTTTGTGTTCTTTGTAAGGTATCTTTTATTCCTATATAGTAGGCTTAGTATTTGGTGTGTTTTTTGATGGCTTGTAGAATGTAGATATCAAACTTAAGTTGATCATCAATAACCATACCAAGGAGTTTGGTATTAGTTTCTGCTGAGATGATAGTGTTATTCAGAGAAGAGACTGAGAAGGAGGTTTTGTAGTCTTGTAGGTTTTCAGGAAGGAACAGAAGTAGTTTTTTTTTGTGGGGGGGTTAAGTAGGAGTTTGTTGCTAGTTAGCCATTTTTCAACAGACAGAAGCGAGTCTTGGGTAAGGGATAAAACGTAGAGGAGATTATCAGAACAGGATATGATAGTGGAATCATCAGCATACTGGATAAGAGAGGAGTAGGGGCAGGAAGTGTGAAGATTATTTGTAAAAATGTTAAAGTGGAGGGGCCCTAATATTGAACCTTGGGGTACACTAGTATGAACAGGAAGGAAGGGAGAGGTGGCTTATAGCCACCTGACAGATTGGAGTCTATTAGAGAGGTAACTAGTGAACCAGAGTATAGTAGATTGGGAGAGGTTAAGGTCTTTAAGTTTAGATATAAGCAGATTGTGGGATATGGTGTCAAAAGCTTTGGATAAATCAAAGAAGAGACTACAGACTAATTTGTTTTCATCACAGGCTTTGGCAATGGTCTGAGTGAAAGTTATAAGAGTGGTGGTGGTGCTATGATGGGGACAAAAACCATGCTGTGTTGGTGTTAGAAGATTATTCTGCATGAGGTGTTCAAGGATTTGTTTGTGAATACATTTTTCCATAATATTGGAGAGGGGAGATAGGATTGCAATGGTGTGATAGTTGGAGGGGTCTGTAGAGTTTCCTCTTTTATGGAGAGGAATGACATAGAATTTTTTCCATAGTTTGGGCACAGTGTTTTTGATGGTAGATCTATTGATAAGTATGGAGATGGGGTAGGCAATGGAATCGGAGGCAATTTTGAGAAATTACAGGGGTTAAGTTGTCAGCAGAAGGGGAGCATGGCTTAAGTTTAGAGAGGAGAGATCTAATAAATGCAGTGGAGGTGGGTTTTAGTGAGAAAGGGGAGGTAGGTGAAGTTGGGAGAGTATCATTTGAAGGTGGGTTTGAAGAAATATTTGTGGTAAGATTTTTAATAGAATCAATGAAGAAAGTTTAGAAGAGTAGCGGTATTGAGGTCAGTGTTGTTAGGACAGGGACTAGGTGTGGAAGTCTTGCCTGGATGGAAAATTTTGTTAATGTTGTTTCACAACAGTCTGGGGTTAGTGTGTGACTTATTTAGTGGTTTCTGATAATATTGTTCTTTGTCCTTGTCAATGTGCTTTTTGGTACGATTCCTCAGTTCTCTATAATTTTGTGGATGGGTTGGGAGATTTGTTCTTTTCCATAGCCTCCATGTTGAACATTCCTTGAAGATGCATTTCTGACTTTTATGTTGCAAGATAACTTCATATTTCAAGACCTAGTGTAAAATACACAGCAACCCGGACATGATTGTTTTGTGTGTGTCTAATTTTGTATGATTGCATGTCAAAGAACTAGTTCTGTATAATTGCAGGTCAAAAATCATTTCTGTAAATTGCATGTCATTGAATACTGTCATTTAGTATATGGACTATTTCTCAAAGAGGGAGGATGTAGATCAGAGCATGTGTATGTACTTTTAAGAAGCAATTCTAGATGTAAACACGTGCATATAAATAGTAAGCACGTGCAGGCAGCAGTGCCATTTTGAGAGAACAGCCAGAGTGTTAACATGTATGAGTGTGGTAGTCAGTCTTTTTATAAGTTTATTTAAGTTTAAGTTACAAAGCCTCATTCCTGATGTGTTTATGTATAATAAAGCTGCTTGAACTGAACCCATGAAAGTTTGTTTGTTTTATCCTGACCAGACAAGTGACACCAGGGTCATCAAATGTACTGGCAGCAAACTGAGCAGACCAGTCCTCCTGCCTTATGAGTTCATCCTCATTCAGACAATGACAACTCAGATTTTCAGCTGCTGGGGCCAGTCTTGCTGCAATCTTTCCACATCCTACCTGAACAACAAGTGCAGCAGTTATTTTGCCTTGATCCCTCCACAGGGACAAGCACCAAAGGATGCTTTAGTCCACAGTCAGTCCCCAGATCTCCTCTATGTCTTTACCCCGATACTATTAATAACCAAATTAACTTAGAAAACCAGAAGGTTTTAAGACCACAGTGATCCTCATTGCTTCATTATGGCCCTGGCAAGTTTGGCTCCCCTTTCAGTGTTCTAATCTAGTGCATATATCTTTGATGTTAGATCACTATCCAGATCTTCTAAGTTATCCATTTGGACTTCCTCTACCAGACCCAAACACCCTGAAAGTAACCTCATGGTTTCTCCAGTTTTAACAATAGCCAGAGATTCCAGGCTATCTTCTTCAGTGGTCCACATTATTTCAGCTGCAGCTGCTCAGAAACAGTACACAAAAAAGATCATGGACAATAATTCATATATAGTTGAAGGAATTTATTTGGGAGGGGAAGAAGGAAAGAGTTAAATAAGATAAGTTGATCCTCCCCACAGAACAAGGTGGTTTACGATTACCTGATTTGAATGGATTCAAAATCACACAACCAGGAACTGTAAAGCACAAACCATAACTAAAGAAAGACCAATTCCAGTAGAACACTCGAGTAGTGCTGAGAGTTAACCACACCAATGTGTAGTATAAAATGTAGTTTATTGAGCACACTTTCATCTTTAAAAACAAGACTTCATCAGAAAAAACCCGATGAAGTCTTGTTTTTAAAGACAAAACCACATTGGTGTGGTTAACTCTCAGCACTACTTGAGTGTTCTACTGGAACTGGTCTTTCTTTAGTTATGATTTGAATGGATACTTTACAGCCCTGCATTTAAGGCTCATATACATAACACGAGCAAAATGTTATAAAACAAAGTGGAAAAAGATGATGATGAAACAAGGGGAAGTCTGAGAAATAAGGACGAGAGTAAGATTTTGGATACAGACCCTTAAGAAAAATAATCATTTAGAATATTATATTCATAAAGTAAGAACAAGTATTTTTAAGAACTAAGCCAACACAGGACTAGAGGAAGGAGTTTTTGCCAAATGGGGATGACTACAAGTATAAAAAATAAGCAAGATGGGCTGGAATTAACTGGTGAAAACTGGGAAATAAATCATAGTACTGGGGCAAATAACTAGAGAGGGGTAGGTAACAGAGTGGAATAAGGTCAAGCAGAAATTTGAACTGCAGTTTAGAAATTGCCTTCCCTATCTGGGATTGATATCAGTGTATAGACAAGAAAAAGATATAGGGGAGTGCCGAGTGGAAAAAACAGCAATGGAAGATTTTGTCAAATCTAGAACAGAAGCTGCTGTTAAAAATGGATAATTGATTATGGCATATAAAATATTGTATGACAATTGTAATTATCAATCAGAGGAAGTTAGAAATAATTAGGATGAGAAACTGTAAAGGTAATTTACAAAGGGCCAGTGGGAGGATATCTGTATGGCTGCCATGTATGCAACAGAGTCTAGAAGGTTTGCGATTTTTGCTTGGAAGTGTTTGTGTAGATATTTTTATACCACAAGCAGACTTCTGAACATTTTCCTCAGATAGATAGCAAATACTGGAGGTGTGATGGGAAAGACATAGGTAACAAGGAACATGTTTTCTGAGAGTGTAACAAGCAGGCAGATTTTAAAAATTATGTTCAGGCTGTGCTGTCTGAAATGTTAGGGAGTAAATGCTGTAACTAAAAAAAAATGATTCTTTTGAGCTAGGAGGATCTGAATTACCTAGACATTTTTAAGACCTTACTAACTTTAATGCAGAATCTGAATTACCTAGACATTAGTAAGAACTTACTAAGTTTAATGCTATTGATTGCCAAAAAAAAAAGCAATTACTAGAAACTTTAATGGAAGTACTGAATATTGTAGAGGAGATAAAAGAACTGGAGGCTGGCTCTTTAAAAAAGGGAAGAAGCAAATTATATAGAAATAAATGGCATTTATGTGAACAGTACATGTAGACTAACATTCACGAGAAGGAGGAGGAGTGACACGTCAAGCAGAGCACCTCTTTGGCCCTCTTCAAAAGGAACCTTGATGATTTAATGGGAGAAAAGAATCCCCGGGGATCACGTCAGTTGCCCTGCTAAACAAGGGTCCAGGGAAGTAAATAGTGTGGGAAGAAATAGCCAGGGAATTGTTATGGCTAGGCTTGTTTAGGCCCTAGGGCTGATAGCCTAGTACTAGCCTATGAACCTATGAGGTTTATGTTAATGCAGGAATTGAGCAATTTATGTACCGCTGGAGTGAATGCTAATTTTTAAAATGAAAGAAAACACATACACATGCATTCTGGGCCTTCAGTGAAAACGGGCTGTGTCCCAGTCTTTCCCAGTAAGCAAAATTTAAATAAATAAATAAAATAACATATATACACTGTATGAAAATGAAAAATGTTAACATGGTCTGTTTTCTTTTCTACTAATTTATGTGCGCCTCTATCTTAAGTGATAAAATTCTCTGGCTTTGGTAAAAAAAAAAAACTTTTTCTCAGCCTGGGATTTCAGGTAAATACAGAAAAATTTCCTCTCATTTCATCTCATGTCTCACCTCAACCCACTTTCAAACTCTGTCTACAACCTTCTAATGTAATGCATAGAACATGCTGACAAACATTTGTTGTATGGTAGTATTTTATTATATTGTATAGTTGCTTTTTATTATTTGTATAATTTCTGTGCTGTTATACTGTGTACGTGTCTGCTTTTTTTATCATCAGTATAATTTCTGTGCTATAATACTGTGTACTTGTTTGTATGTGGAGCTTTTCTCCCCATGCCTCTGCTGAAAATGGGCAACAAACCCAGCCGGACTTCTCCAGTAAACAAATGTTAAATAAAAAAAATCTCACAGGGTAGGGATTCTGGGATGTCTTATGGATGGGTCTATATGACAGCATCGAACAGCAGAAGCATCTAGCTGGGAAGCTCGAACTGGCATAATATCGAATACCATGAGTCAGTGAGATTTGGCCCTTTCTCCACAGTAGTGTGATTGTGATGCCAGTGTATATGATTAACAGGGGGTAGATGCCTTTGTTAGTTTTGTGTTTGACAGTACACCAGTTAGGTTTACCGGCTCAATGTTTTGAGTTTTGATGTTTCCCTTGTTTAAGTTATGACATAAATCCCTCCTGATTAGCAGGGGTTGATGCTTTTGTTATTTTTTTGTTTTTGATATAATGCCTGTTCAGTTTTACTGTCTCAATGTTATATGGTTCAGTGTTTCCCTTGTTTGAGCTGTAACATAGATCTCTCCTGGATACCTCCCTCTTGTTGACTTTTCTCCCTCAGGACAAAGTGGAAGTGTTACAAGTAACAATTTCTGACATTGTCCAACTAGATTCTAGCATCTGCCAGGCAATATCTCAGGATTCCAGGTTTCATTGTTTCATGATTCCTCTGGCCGGATTTCATGAAGAAAATTCAATGGTTCGTTCAATCAGATTGGCCCCAACAGCAACACCTATTTTTTTTCAAATCACAGTGCTGTTTTTTTTTTTTTTTTAATGGAAGTTATTCTGGTGGATACATCAATTGTCTGTTAACCCAGATTTCCCTTTTCCCAATGTAGCCCCTCCCCCACTCTGTCTGTAACCACACATCTCAGACTTTGCTTAGGAACTGTATGCTGTATCTAAGGGCAGTTCGGATTCTGTGGAACAAACAGGACAAATTAAAGCACATAATGTCAAATAAATGATGTCTCTCATAAATGCTGTCACAGCTCTGAGCTATTTTTGGACTTCTGGCCCTCTGCTGTTAATCACAGGCAACCAGGTCGTACCCCTTTGCAGACTAAGGATGGTAACCTGGGAACTAGCAACTAAACACAATCCAAACCTCAGGCCACATACGTTTCATCAGAGCAGAATGCTGTAGCAGAGAGGCTGAGTAGGACCAGGACAGACCCCCTCCCCTTGTGAATGGAACTTGGACATAGGGGTCTTCCAGCAATTCATCTAGCTGTGGGGAGCATCTCAAGTAGATCTGTTTATCTCCATTCACAATAGACAGTTGAAGAAAGTGCACTCCAGGACTCCTTCCACAAAGGTCTGGATGATAGTTGCCTTCTCATTCCCATGAAAGAGGATGTTCCTGTAAGCTTTTTTACTTTTGCTATGACAACCAGGCTTCTTCTAAAGACTCAGAAGGAATCTCCATGGATGATACTAGTAAGTCCCTTTTGGCCCAGGCAGCAGTCTTTTTTTTTCTTCTTCTAAAATTGGCCAAGGGCAATTACCAAAAGCTTTCTCATATTACAGGGAGGGGTTCGGGTAATCTACCCAAGTAGCTTAGGCAGCTACAACAGTGATCTAATAATGAACATAGTACAGTTCTTTAAGTAAACTTACCATAGCAGAAGATATTCAAATAGATCATTGTTGCAGTAAGAGCACCCTCCCATATGGCTGTTTTTTATTTTTTCCCCTTTTCCTAACACATAACCAACAAACTGTGGTCTAGCCTCCCTTACTCTGAGGCAAGAAAGTTGTGAAGGTTTGGTGCCTTAACCACTGATTTTATACCACTCTTCTTGAGCTGTACAGTGGTTAGGGTGCATGGAAGGTGCCCTAATGTTCTTGAAGCTGGTCGGTTGTCATGTACTTGACAGGATATAACTTATATAACTTAGGCTACTGTAACGTTGATGTATTTGAGGATCTACTGTTACGGTGAGTTTACTTACACAACTGTACTTTCTGATTTGATTGCAAGTCAAAGTCCAGATATATGGGCACTGTATTGGAGGGCATCCTCCTTAACCCAGACATGAAGGCCATTGAGGGTGGTGAGTTGCTGTTGCCATGAACACAAGAACTGAGTTCAGTGCTGTATATCTAGGGGAATGGTAACCCATAATTTGATCTATGTCAGAAGGCCTTTACTGGGATGTACACATCTGAGAAACCCCTGACTATGCATGTTACTGCCCTTTTCTCAAAATTTTTTCACTGCACTTAGTAAGTGATATGGAATGAATATGTTTTGGTTCTGTAGTCGTTGCAGCAGCAAGTAGATGCATCTGCTTTCTTGGGAAACCAGAGTGTGATGTGGTTGCATTTTTAAAGTGATCAGTATAAAAATATGCCATAGTGGGGACTACGTCAGTGAGTTTAGTGCAGCTTTTACAGAGAACCATGGATGAATGAATTAGATACCTGTTTCGAAAACATTCCTTAACATGCAGTTTTATTTTTATCCGTGCATGATAGTCTGTGATGTTTATTTTAGACTTTTATGTAAAGTAAATGTGTGTGTGTGTGTGTGTGTGTGTGTGTGTGTGTGTGTGTGTGAAGTCTATTTGTGTATACATATGTATTTGTGTCTCTCTGGAGGATCATTTGATGAATCCAGAAACAGACAAAAATTACAGTGCTCAAGGCTGTTGGTTGATGAATAAACTATGTAAATGCACGTTGTGCAAATATATACTTACATTTAGGTATGGAATATAATTCAGTGTGAAAGAAATTATGGTATGTGACTTGGATTTCTTGTCTGAAGCTTTTTAAGAATCTTTCTGTATAAAGGTAATTTACTGACCTAGTTTGACATTTTAACAGTAATAAGATAAACTTTTGCTTTACTCCTATCTACAAAAAATCTGAGGGTAGTGATTAGGGTGAAGATTAAGTCACTGTCAGATCAGTAGTGGAAAGTTAAACATGAAACAGTGCACCTGTTTCTTTTCTCATTTTTTTGCATTGGATTAATATGTAATGCTGTGTAGTCATAGTGACATATGCTACCTCTAGGTATGCAAAGAAGTACCACTGGCTAAGCAGAGCATATAAATGTATTATCTGTATAATTATGGAAATGAACATATGCATTATAGGACTTTGTTGTGTGCTGAGTTGAAAGGCTTTTTTTTTCTTTATTCTTCTTGTTACACCTAGTTCCTGATGTACCTTTTAACAGACTGTGTTTATATTTTATGTGAGCAAGGCAGCCTTAAGTATACATAGTCAGTTGTAATATTTGCCTGTAAGGGAACACAGCATTTTGAGCCTGCTTCTGTGTTATGTATTTTGGAGAGAGGCTGGTTTAGTGTCTAAAGAATATTCACAAGAGTCAAATTACTTTTGCAGAAAAGAAAACCATAATGAAGACATCTGGTTTACATAGACATACATTCAGTTTGTAGTCAAAGCTTTGTTTCCCCCAGGTAGTTTATTAAATATAAAAGGGTGATCCATAATGTGACTAAAACTGTTGTACTGTAATTGTATGAGGTTTGGTCTTTTAGTGTTTCGTAATTTTCAGCGTGGTCTTACACACTACAGAAATATCTGTGAAACTTAGTTCCTAGTAGTGAAACAGAAGTTAAAATTATAGTGCACTTTAAATGAATATTGCTTGTCCATCTCTGCTCATCACTCTTACACACTGTACAGAAATAATTGTGAAACTTAGATCCTAGTAGTGAAACAGAAGCTACATTTATAGTGCACATTAAATGAATATTGCTTGTCCATCTCTGCACATGAGTGTGTAATCTAGGAAACGATTCTGTGGTTTCTAATTTGCCTATCCTGTTACAGGCCAGTTCAGATCTCTCACTTCCGGCTCCATCACTGCTTTCACCACATTCAAAGTTAAGGCTGCCGAGTACACTGGGTGCTCAATTAATTTCACAGCAGTCTTGGACCTCTCCAAGTGGTGAGTCTTTTTCGTCCTTTGATAATAGTTTCAGGTCTTAGAGAAGGTTGTTTCATTTGGTTGTTGACTTATTTGTTGCAATAATCATGTTGTGATTATCAGTACTTTCATCTGTGTGACTGTCCCATGACACCCACTAAATGTGCTGTAAGAGAAATTACAGCATGAACCCTTTATTTAAACTTTTTCTTTGGAAGAAGTGACAGTCTTTTGGTTTCAGTGATCTAACTTTTCATCAGACTTCTGTTCAAAATGACATATCATTATGTGAAATAATACCTGATGAAGTATCTCTGCTTCATTTAGAAAGAGCTATTAAACTGTACCATTACCTTGTTTGATTAACAGAACTATCCTGTCTTATTATAATAAATAAAAAGAGTAATTAAAATCACAAATACTATTTAACGTGACAATAGGCTGCATAACATGTAATCAATGAGTAACAATGTCACAGTAAAACTTGAAATACCCAGCATTTCACGTCTTCTTTACAGTTTAACTATTATGTTTAACATTTCAGAATTGCTATTAGATCATCAAAATTGCCGAATTCAGAGGTAAATTTTTCATTTAGCCTCTTAAGTAAACACTGAATTCCAATATATAGCTGAAAATGAAAAAAATACCTTAGGTAGACTACTGTTGCTCTGCATACATTATGTACTTTTAACACCTTTAATACTAATCATTTTCTGCAAGTACAAGCCCTTATTGCTGACTATTAGCCAGACATTTACCTATTTTCAGTGAGGAATTCAGGGTTACACTTCAATGAGTTATCAAGATATATTCATAGCAGCAGATGCATCTTGAATTTAAAGGTGTTTTGTTCAGTTTTTTTATGTTTCTTTTTCCCCATAGCAGGTAGCAGTATGGAAAAACCCAATTTTGTAAAGAAATGCATATATTTTGGTCTAATCTTAAAATGACTCACTACATTTATGTTTTTGAAAGGTCTAATATTTTGAAAACGGTAGTTTTTGAATTTATGATATGGTTGTTTTGAATCGGATTTGACCCTACCTTCTGAGAGTCATATCTGCCTTGGTATGAGGTTTTTGTTCTGCAAGTTATAGGCTAGGGCATTTAAATAGCCATTTATACATTTATAATCCCATGTGCTTATAATTTAAAAGTAAAAGAAGTTGCTTCATCTTCAATGTGACTGTTTGCCATTTTCTACATACCAGAACCGTGCTTGGTGCTGTAGTATTTAGAATGACAGAAAATATCCTTTTTTTCAGCAATGAATATAATTCTTACTTGTGATATTATACCAGTACAATGCAAATATGTTTGTAGTATTTATTTTGTCAAAAAGAACACATAATATGCATATCTTTAGTTTTGAAAAGAATGACATAAAACTGAGCAGCCTAATTCCTATGTAGGTGCATTGAGGTCCATGCCAGTATAGAACTGTATTTCAGAAACAAATCTTTTTCTAGCATAGTTCTGAAAAGCATATGTCTTGATAATCAGCTATATACTGCACTACAGTTTTGCTTTATAGATCACATGAACGTATATTACATTAAATTTCTTGCCTTGAGCAAGAGTTATTTCCAACTTTTTCATAAACTAAATATTATGCAGCTTTGCAGATTGCTATATTGTAATGCTTGTAGAGACCTGCATTCACTGCATATATTTTGAATTTATAATATCTCAAACAGTGTTTGACATTTTTAGTCACATTATTAGAAAATTGGATATACCGCACAGTTAGATTTTAATTTGAGATGTAAGGACTTAGAACCAGTTCTGTTCTGAAGTTGTGTGGACCATTTTTCTCTTGTCAGCTTCTGGGAGTTTTGGGATGGCATGTTCGCAATGACAGAAAGCATCTCTTTTTTGAAAGAATGTGTATCAGTTTTATTTCTGATGTTGGGTCGGCTCGTTGCTGTAATGGTCCAGACATACACAGACATGCATTGCATTTTTACTATGGATAAAAATGTATGGCTATTCTTTATACAAACCAGAAAAGATGGAGCTTTGCTCTTTGTCACATTGTTAAAGCCTGTGTAGCCCTACATTTGTTGTCTGTGCGTGTGTGTCTGATATATATATATATATATATATATATATATATATATATGTGTGTGTGTGTGTCTATAGATATATATATATATATATATATATATATATATATATATATATGTAGACACACATATCACTTTTAAAATATAGAAAGCTTAAAAATTTGAGTGCTTTTGTTCGTTCATGTTAAAAGTCGAACTTTATCAGAAATTTAACAGTTACGAATTATATAAACACCTTTGGATGGTTAAGATTCCTTTTCCCATCCTACTTGTTCCATTTTAGAATGCTGTTTACATTTAAATTACCATTTAAACTAGGGGGCATGTCTGCTTGCAGTTTAATTTTCCATCTTAGTTCTTTAACTTCGAGCTGGGGGTTGCAATCTCCCCACAAACTGGATTTTTTTTCTAATACAATAAAGTGAATTCCTTGCACTGAGGGCTACCCAAATTGTGCCTAGCTAATGCATTTTTAAGGTCACCCTTTCTTAATGCCTGACAGTGTTCCTTAATGCGATCACTCAACTTCCTGATGGTTTTCCCTATGTAGAATGCATCACATTGAACACAGAATGCAAGATAAACTAAACTGGTGGTGTTACAGTCATAAGCTTCTTGAAAGGATATTTTGAACCTGGGGATCTCAAAGTAAAAGATGTACTTATGGTTACATATTTGCAGCATACAAATTTGTAAATTTAATGTAATTTAAATTTAATTTTTAAAATTAAAAATGTATTGCTGTGGCAGATGCATATGCTGCAAATACGTAAGTTTATATAATTTGTAACTGTTAAATTTCTGATGAAGTTCGACTTTTAACACGAATTGAACGAAAGCGCCCACATTTTTAAACTTTGTATGTTTTGAAAGTGACGATTAAAGTTTTCTCCTTTAATTTCTGGCTGTGGTTTACGTTCTTCCAAGTCCGAAAAAGGTATCCGTGTTAATATATATGCATGTGTGTGTGTGTGTGTGTGTGTGTGTGTGTGTGTATATATATATATATATATATATATATATATATATATATGTGTGCGTGTGTGTGTGTATATATATATATATATATGTATATATATATATATATATATATATATATATATATATATATATATATGGTTCCCCTTCATATGACTGAATTAACGTAAGCCTGAAAACAAAAGCCTGAAAACCCAAAAAATACATATACTGACTTTAAACAACAGAAACCATATTAATTTCCACTAAGTATAAACAGAGGGGGAAAGCCCCCCCCCCCACACACACACACACCCTGCTACTTAAATATATCAACTCCCACTTCATTACAATAAGTGCAATCTCTGAGTTGGCATATTTAAGTAGCAGGGGGTGTGGGGGGTACAGGGGGACTTGCCCCCCCTGCTTATACTTAGTGGAAATTAATATGGCTTCTGTTGTTTAAAGTCAGTATATGTATTTTTTGTGTTTTCAGGCTTTTGGCTTTTCAGGCTTTTGACTTTTATGGCTTTTGTTTTCAGGCCTTTGTAGTTTCAGTCATATGAAGGAGAATCATATATACACACACACACACACACACACACATATATATATATATATATATATATATATATATATATACACACACACACACACACACACACATACATACGTATAGTGGATAGGATATAAAAAACTTTACACACTGCTGTTAAAATGCCAAGTTTTTGTGATATAAAAAATGATACCACAATAAATCTTTTCAAAACTTTTCCCACCTTTAATGTGACCTATAGCCTGTACAATTCAATTGAAAAACAAACAAATCTGTTAGCAGAAAAAATATAAAAAAATAAAAAAAACATGCAATACACTGGTTGCCTAAGTGTGCACACCCTTAAACTAATACTTTGTTGTGTGTGCACACCCTTAAACTAATAATTTGTTGAAGCACCTTTTGATTTAATTACAGCATTCAGTCTTCTTGGCTACACACCTGCCATCAATTAAAGAGACTCTGATTAACCCCAAATAAAGTTCAGCTGTCCTAGTAGGATTTCCTGACATTTACTCAGTTGTCTGCTACAGCAAAAGCCATGGTTCGCATAGAGCTTACAAAGCATTGAATGGATTTCATTGTTGAAAGGTATCAGTCAGAAGAAGTGTACAAAAGAATTTCCACAGCATTGGATATACCATGGGGCACAGTGAAGACAGTCATCAAAAAATGGTGAAAATGTGGGACAGCAGTGATGTTGCAAAGAACTGGACGTCCCTCCAAAATTGATGAAAAGACAAGATGAAATCTGGTTAGGGAGGCTGCCAAGAGACCTACAGCAACACTGAAGGAGCTGCAGGAATTTCTGGCAAGTACTGGTTGTGTACTACATCTGGCAACAATCTCCCGTATTCTCCATATGTCTGGACTGTGTTGTAGGGTTGCAAGACGGAAGCCTTTACTTACACAGAAAACATCCAGGCCCAGCTAAAATTTGCAAAACAATACATCAAGTCTCCCAAACACATGTGGGAAAATATGTTATGGTCTGATGAGACCAAGGTTGAACTTTATGGCCACAATTCCAAAAGGTATGTTTGGGGCACAAACAACACTTCACATCACCAAAAGAACACCCTCCCCATGGTTAGACATGGTGGTGGCAGTATAATGCTTTCGGGTTGCTTTTCTTCAGCTGGAACTGGGGCTTTAGTCAAGGTGAAGGGAATTATGAACAGTTCCAAATACCAGTCACTTTTGACCCAAAACCTTGAGACGTCTGCTAGAAAGCTGAAGATGAAGAGGAATTTCACCTTTCAACATGACAATGACTGCAAGCATACATCCAAATAAAAAGAATGGCTTCACCAGAAGAA
Source organism: Protopterus annectens (assembly GCF_019279795.1). Taxonomy (NCBI): domain Eukaryota; kingdom Metazoa; phylum Chordata; order Ceratodontiformes; family Protopteridae; genus Protopterus; species Protopterus annectens. The sequence continues at coordinate 504,798,733 of NC_056726.1, read as the reverse complement.
AATTAAAGTGTTGGAATAACCCAGCCAGAACACAGACCTAAAGCCAATAGAATATCTGTGGGATGACCTGAAGTGGGCTGTGCGCAAGAGATGCCGTCACAATCTGACAGATTTGGAGTGTTTTTGTAAGGAAGAGTGGGGGAATATTGCCAAGTCAAGATGTGCCATGCTGATAGACTCCTACCTAAGAAGATTGAATGCTGTTATTAAATCAAAAGGTGCTTAAACAAATTATTAGTTTAAGGGTGTGCACACACAACAAAGTATTAGTTTAAGGGTGTGCACACTTATGCAACCAGCGTATTGTACTTTTTTGTTTTTTTTTATATTTTTTCCCCTAACAGATTTGTTTGTTTTTCATTTGAATTGTACAGGTTATACGTCACATTAAAGGTGGGAAAAGTTGTGAAATGATTTATTGTGGTCTCATTTTTTTATATCACAAAAACTGTTTATATTTACTGTATATACGTGTGTGCGTGTGTGTGTGTGTGTACATATATATATATATATATATATATATATATATATATGTGTGTGTGTGTGTGTGTGTGTGTGTGTGTGTATATGTGTATGTGTATATGTATATACAGTGGATATAAAAGTGTACACACCCCTGTTAAAATGCCAGGTTTTTGTGATATAAAAAATGAGACCACAAATCATTTCAAAACTTTTCCCACCTTTAATGTGAACCTATGACCTATACAATTTATTTGAAAAACAAATCTGTTAGGGGAAAAATATAAAAAATAAAAAAAAAAACGTACAATAGGCTGGTTGCATAAGTGTGCACACCCTTAAACTAATACTTTGTTGGAGGACCTTTTGATTTAATTACAGCATTCAGCCTTCTTGGGTAGGAGTCTATCAGCATGGCACATCTTGACTTGGCAGTCATTTTCGTGTTGAACGGTGAAATTCCTCTTCATCTTCAGCTTTCTATCAGATGCCTGAAGGTTTTTTTGCCAAAAGTGACTGGTATTTGGAACTGTTCATAATTCCCTCCACCTTGATTAAAGCCCCAGTTCCAGCTGAAGAAAAGCAACCCCAAAGCATGATTCTGTCACCACCATGCTTCACCATGGGCATGGTGTCCTTTTGGTGACTTGATGTATTGTTTTGTGAGCTCTCTGTGAACCGTGGATGTTCTTCGTGTTTCACTGTTGCAGTCATTACATTTGGGTAATCTGCTGGCAGGTTGCCCTCCATCGGCCTGAATTCCAAAGTCTTGGGTCCTGCATCGGTTGCTGTCTCCTCTTCCATGACGTCAGGTCGTCAGGGGTATAAAATATGCAGCCGACGCCCTTTTCTGTAGTCTTTCTTGCCGCACGGTGCCCGAAGCAGAAGCATTTCGCAAGTGCCGGTCGGCAAACTACTGAAATATTCAAGTTTGAGCTTCAGAACCAAAGCTAAGTACCCCATTGGGGAAACTTTTTGTTGCTTTTTACCGATGTCAGAAAAAGTTAATAATTGTATTACTTGTGGGAGGCAAATACCTCATAAGGATTTCCATTTATACTGTATTCCTTGCCTAGGCCCTGATCACAACGTGCATGGCTGTCGGTTTTGTGCTAGATTTAACCAACGCATTATTAAGCGTCGGTATATTTTTGCATTAAAGTTATTTTGGAAACAGATTTAACTACCCAGAAATGTCATCGGATAGCAATCTGACTACCGGAGTACATAAAAAAATGCCAAGAAAAGGACAGAGAAAGGCAGTCGAGATCCAAAACCGACGAAGCTTTTCCTAAGCCAGTCACTGGTTCGCCGGTACTCAGTGAGGCGCTTTCGCAGCCCCTGATACCCGCTACCTTCGAGTCGCAGGCCTCTACCGACACCCATGTGGAGTCCGGCATGCCGCAAGATACTCAAGGTATTGGACCAACGGATGTATCTCCCTCGGATGGGTCCGGAACCGCTGAGCAGGCACCAGCTTCTGAGGGTGTATTCAGACCTCAACATTTGTATATCAAACCGACGTCAGCTGCAAAACCAAAGAAAAAAGCAACTTCTAAAACTAAAAAAAATGACGCATGAACCACTTGCACAGGCCACTATGCCTAAAAAACAGATGATCAAAATGGCTGAAGACCTTATTACCTTAATCAGGGGTACCCATCCCCCTCCTGATAAGAGATCTAGGCAAGACACTGATTATGAATCTTCAGATCAGGTTTCTATTTCTTCTGATTCCTCTTTGATCAGGAATTATCTACATCTCCCTATGAGGATTCTGATGCTGAGGAGTCTATTCCATCTGCATCTCCTCCTGAGGATTATTCATTTGGAGAAACCTTGCATACTTTGAAGGGAGCATTTTCACTGGGAGAGTCAAGACTTCTCAGAATCAAAAAAGAGACTCAGGGATTTCCTTCTTCTCCCTCAGCACAGGCCTTTAGCCATTCCCCGTGTTTTAGACATTGTGGATGATATGTTTTCAGAGTCAAGCTTTACCCCTGACTCCTTACCTCTGGCTCCCAGTAAGCCTGACAGATATTACAGGATCCCTGACTCACATAAATTTTTGTTTATTAACCCTGCTGCTGATCCTGAAACTATTTCACAGAGTCCAAAGGGAGTTAAGGCCTCAACAGCAAAGAATCCTACCCCCCCTTGACAGAGATTCAAGGGCACTGGACATATGGGGAAAAAAGGTTTATACATCTGCAACCCTGGCAATCAGGGCCTTAAACTGTTAATTTCATATGCTTAAGTACCAGCAACATGTTATGGGATTGCTGAACCAGAAAATGATGTTGATTTCAGAATGTGCAGAAAATAAAGAATTACAGGAATTATTGCGTACAGCTGAACAAGTTGGAAAGCATACTTTGCAATGTGATTTTGATTCCTTAGAGGCCCCCTGTAAGGCCGCAGTTACTGGATCTTTGATTAGGAGGCATGACTGGTTAAAAGAACAAAATTTGCCTGAACATGTTAAAGCTAAATTGCTAGATGCACCTTTACAGCATGATTCTCTGTTTGGTATTAAGGTAGAAGAGGTTTTAAAGAAAATGGTAGACATAGCTAAGTCTATGCAAACTGTTAAAGACTTCTTACAAGTGCAGCCACCAAGATTCAGTAGACACTGGCCTACAAAAAAATCGGTCCTTTCCTGTGTCAGACAGAGCTCAAAGGGGCAAATCCAGACGCCCTAAGGGTTCCAGATACCAGACACAAGATTCATACAGGTCAAAGGAATGGGGCGCTTCCACCTCCAAATCTGGAGGAGATAAAGCACAAACCTACAGAAAGCAATCCCAATGACTTCCCTCTGCCTACACCAAGCACTTATCTTTTGGCAGCACCCATAGGGGGAAAATTAGCACTTTTTTCTCAAAATTGGCAGTTAATAACCCAGGACAAGTGGGTACTAAACATCTTATCACAGGGATACAGATTCCATTTCCACACTCTGCCATTGGCAAATAGTTGGCCAGATCTGCCAAAAAATCAATGGGCAGAGGCACAGAAACAGGTTACATCCCTCATGGATATGGGGGCCATTCAGACAGTACCAGAACAGGAAAAAGGACAAAGTTTTTACTCAAGACTGTTCTTGGTACCCAGAAAGGACAAGGCCTGGTGACCAGTACTGGATTTATCAATTTTGAACACGTACCTGGGCATTCCAAAATTCAAAATGCTGACTTTGCAGCAGCTTCTGCCCATGCTGGGCAAGAATGTTTGGCTGGTGACTTTATACCTAAAAGAGGCATACCTGCATGTCCCAATAAGACAATCGTGCAGAAGATACCTCAGATTCAAGGCTGGCTTAATGCATTACCAATTCTCTGCACTGCCCTTTGGCTTATCTACTGCGCCCAGGGTCTTTACAAAGTGTCTGGCACCAGTAATTGCATTTTGCAGACAAAGAAGTATACAAATATATCCTTACTTGGATGACTGTTTCATTCAAGCAGAGAACAAGGACACTCTTCTTCGACACCTGTCATTTGTGAAAAGGCTTCTAACATGCCTAGGGTACACAAGAAACAGAAAGAAATCACAACTGGTACCCTCTCAAATGATAACATTACTGGGTGCAAGCTTGAATACAATTGCCCAGATGGCTTACCTTATGCCAGACAAGCAAAGGAAACTGACTGCTTACTTCAATCTGATGGCAACAAAAACCCAGTCTTCTGCAAGACAAATTCTGCAGGCTCTGGGCTTCATGGCATCCTGCATCCTACTGATTCCATAAGCAAGGCTGCATATGAAGAAACTTCAATGGTACCTAAAAAGTTTATGGAGTCAACATTCTCACAGTCTGGAAACAATGACTCCTGTCATTCCCTGCCTGCAACAGGATTTTCTGTGGTGGGCAAAGGCATGTCACCAAAACATGGGATGGTCATTCATTCTATCCCCTGCCAGCCAAACCATAACAACAGATGCATCAGATTATGCCCAGGGGGCCCACATGGCAGGAAGATGCATTCAGGGCATATGGTCACCAAAACAAATGCATCTACATGTCACAGCTTTGACCTACCAAATACATCTTCAAGCTCAATTCCTGCCAGGAAAACAAAACACTCTGGCAGACGATTTAAGCAGAAACCTTATGGATCCTCACGAGTGGAAACTAAATCCACAAGTCTTTAGCATGATAGCAGAGAAATGGGGGAGCCCAGACATAGATCTATTTGCCTCTCCTCAAAATTATCAATTGAAAAGATTCTGCACAAGGACTTATCACAGAACTTATCATGGAAAGTGGATGCCCTATCCTTCAGTTGGATAAACCTATCAGTTTACGCCTTTCCTCCTCTGCCTCTTCTCTCCAAGGTCCTCCTAAAAGTCAGACAAGAGAAACCAAAGATGATACTAATTGCCCCGGACTGGCCCCGCCAATACTAGTACCCAGTCCTAAGGAACTTGTTTCAGTACTCAGCTTGGACCTTGCCTCAAAGACCACAACTACTGTCCCAGCAAAACAATCAGATCCTGCACAATCAACTACAGACTCTGAACCTGGCAGCATAGCTGATCATGTAGTCGTACAAACAACGCCTCTCAGTAAAGCTGTGATGGATGTCATTTTGGAAGCCAGAAGGCCTAGTACTAGAAAATCTTATGCTGACAAATGGAAGAGATTCTGTGCTTGGAATCAAGCGCAATGAACTGATACAGCAGAACCAAATATTCTTCAGATTTTGCAATACTTAACTGAGATGCTTGGCAAAGGCCTATCTTTCTCATCAATTAAAATCCATGCCTCTGCCATTTCGGCTCATTACAATTCACAGCCACCAATCTTTTCTCATCCTTTACTAAAGCAGTATCTTAGAGGAGCCAAAAATTTAAGGCCTCCTAGAAGATCACCATTGCCTGCATGGGACCTCAAGTATGTGTTGGAAAAGCTCACCCTGCCTCCATTTGAACCAGCTGCTACTGCTGATATAAAGTTCTTATCATGGAAAACAGCTCTGCTAGTAGCAATTACTTCAGCAAGAAGAGTTTCAGAGCTACAGGCCCTCATGGCTGTAGAGCCTTTTATCATATTTTACCCAGACAGGGTATCTCTGAGGACAAATCCTACTTTTATGCCTAAGGTGGTTTCCAGTGTGGCCCTTAACCAAGCAATTCATCTGCCAACTTTTTATCCAACTCCGCAGAACAAGGGGGAGAGAATTCTGCATTCCTTGGACGTACACAGACAGTTAAGATTCTACTTAAGCAGGACTAAAGCTCGAAGAAAAACTGAGCATTTACTAGTGACATATGCTGCAGGATCAGAAGGCAAGGCTATTTAAAAGCAGACAATTTCAAAGTGGATAAGGCACTGCATTTGTTTCTGCTACTTACACCATGGTAAACCTGTGCCCAAGGGCATTAGGTCTCATTCCACCAGAGCTGCAGCTACTTCATCAGCCGTTCTAAGGGGAGTACCAACTAAAGACATTCTAGGGGCTGCTACTTGGAGTTCTGTTCACACCTTTACAAAGCATTATCATTTGCCTCTCTACTCTAAATCCAGGGCAGGCTTTGCCACTACAGTTCTGCAGGGCCTTATAGCCACTCCTAATGTTGTTTAGCTCTAGCCTCCCAACCATAGCTTTGGGATTCTTCCCAAATGTAATGACTGCAACAGTGAAACACGAAGAACATAGTACAGTTGTGTACACTTACCATAAATGTAGATGTTCGAGTGTATTCACTGTTGCAGTCCAGGTTACCCTCCCGCCATCCCTCTGTCATTCTGGAGTTTATCTTTCCTTCTCTGTCTTCTACAACCTGTGTGGTGTATTTGCTTGTAGATGAAGGTAAAGTTTATATTGATGCATGCATATATATATATATATATATATATATATATTGCTACCTTTTTGGGGGCACCTGACATCGGGGGCAAGAAAAACTAAAGAAAATGGCATCGGCTGCATGTTTTATACCCCCTGACGACCTGACGTCATGGAAGAGGAGACAGCAACTGACACAGGACCCAAGACTTTGGAATTCAGGTCGACTGAGGGCAACCTGCCAGCAGATTACCCAAATGTAATGACTGCAACAGTGAATACACTGGAACATCTACATTTATGGTAAGTGTACACAACTGTACTTTTTTGCTGTAGCAGGCAACTGAGTAAATGTCAGGAAAATCCTACTAGGACATCTGAACTTTATTTGAGGTTAATCAGAGTCTGTTTAATTGATGGCAGGTGTGTTCCCAAGAAGACTGAATGTTGTAATTAAATCAAAAGGTGCTTCTACAAAGTATTAGTTTAAGGGTGTGCACACTTATGCAACCAGCTTATTGTATGTTTTTTATTTTTTATATTTTTTCCCTAACAGATTTGTTTGTTTTTCAATTGAATTGTACAGGTTTTAGGTCACATTAAAGGTGGGAAAAATTTTGAAATGATTTACTGTGTCTCATTTTTTTATATCAGAAAAACCTGGCATTTTAACAACAGGGGTGTGTACACTTTTTTATGTCCGCTGTATATAGGTGTGTGTGTGTGTATGTATACATATATATTTATATATGTATATATATATATATATATATATATATATCTGTATGTGTGTGTGTGTGTGTGCATTGGGGGAGGGGGGTCTACTTTGGAAGCTTGAAGTTTCAAAACTTTGAACTTCATATGGTCGAGACCATAAGATCGAAGTTTTGAAATTTCAAATGGTTTAAATAGAGATCGTTGTACAGAGTGGAATGAGAAACTTACCATGCTCTTCACTGTAGTGCAATCTCAGAGTTTGTATATTTAATTAGCCGGGGGTGTGGGGGCTGCAGGGGGACTTATCCCCTTGCATAAACATAAAAAAAATGTTTTTATTTATTTTTTTAATTGTAGTTTCAGAATTTCAAAACTTCAATGTTATGGTCTCAACCATTATGAAGTTCGAAGTTTTGAAAGTTTGAGCTTCCAAAGTAGATCCATGTATGCCACCCTACAGATGACTCATCATAATTTATCGGTTTCCATCTGCAAGAACTGTCTAAATGGGAGAATGTTGTATTTGCCTCCCCTGAAGCACCCATGTTAAAACCTATTCTAGAGATGCAGGGTATAGTGCTTAGGGAAGGACAGTGATTTCTCCCCCATTGTGAAGCTTACATCAGAATTTTGTCCAGATGGGATTGTATTTGATATTTTTTTTTTTGTTGCCCTAAAGGCGACTTGAATATATTACATTTACGTTTGTGTGTGTGTGTGTGTGTGTGTGTGTGTGTGTGTGTGTGTTCATAGTTTTCTGGGTAAATACTAGGCTGTCAGTCTACAGACTACTACAAGCCTAGCCAATAACCAGAGATCAGAGTCACACCTTGTACCTTGCATATGTGAATTAAAGACCTTAACCATTATGCAAACCAATCCCCCGAATTTGGAATTTCTCAGTAAATTTTGCACAGAATTATACTTGGACACATGTGCATCCCACACTTGGATTGGGATTCCAATTGTGTCAACTAACAAGAAGCTTCAATGAAGTTTCATTGGGTATTTTACCTTTAGAAGACTTTGGATTATTGTTTTGACATATTGACAGAACATGCCATATTGTCTGATAAATACATTTTTATTCTGGTGTTAATGTTATATCAACTAAGTGTGAATATGATCTGGTCATATTTTTCTCTTTGTACAAAGAAAAGAAGTCATGAACCCTTCCTTCATATAAACCAACTGTTACAGAGCTTTGCAAATTATGATATCCACAAGGGCAGTATTTGCTGTATACTTGTTTAGGAATATAGTTAAGCACCTGTTTGATATTTTAGAAAAAAATGGGTAGTCTGCTGAAGCCTTTAATCAGGCTGTTATTTCCAGTTTAAAAGGCAACGTACCCTGTCTGCATCCCTCTTAAAGCTGTTTAGCTTAAGCACATATACAGAGTATATTTCTGAAGAATGGGAAATGGCTGCCATTGTGCCCTTCCATAAAGAGAGCCCAACCTCAGATTCTGTAAACCCAACTGCCTAACAAGCCTATTCCACAAAGTCATGGAGCATATTGTATCTGACTTCATAAGCTCCTGTGTAAAAAATCTTATTACGCTAGACGTTCAACAGTATGAGTTTGTCAGAAGGAAAATAATAAACTTCTTTGAGATAGTCACTGAAGCTGTATGTAGTGGCCATGCTGTTCATACAGTGTACTTGCATCGGATTAAGGTCTTTAACACTATTCTCCATGGTGGAATTGTAAAAAGTTTAAAGTCCTAAATATAAACCCTGATGTTATTAGATGGATAACAAACTGTCTGACAGATGAAATCTATGTAATTGGCATTGTAAGTGCTACCTCAGAAAGGAAAATAACTAGTGGCATTCCTCACGCCTCTGTACTGAGACCTCCTCTTCAGAGGTGTGTACTAGGCTAATGACCACTTAGTGCCCCTGTAAGCATAGCTGTGTAGCGCAAATGTGAGTCAGAAATTTGATTTATGTAAAGGGTGATTTACTGACTGCCTCTGTCCATCAGAGACATAGGAGCCAGATGAAGGGGTGAATTTCCAATTACACATCCAGTGGCCTAAGTGAATTTCCAATTACCCATCCATTGGTCTAAGTTGTGCTTAAATAGGGATTGGGAAAAACTGTACTTCAAATGAATGGGAACCCTGTTGCAGGGAATGGGAGCACTCTGAGAAACAGATGTCTCTCTAACATGTCCTTTTCATGTTGCAAGCAAAACTTAAGTATTTTATGTAGTAGTTCTGATATTTTTTTTTTTTTTTGTAGATGTGCAAAAGGTTAATCAAGACAGTGTCAAGAGTTGCCTTGTATGTCAGGCAAAGATCACCTCTCAGAAGTCTGTATGATACCGAGTAAAGACACAGGCTTTTTTTTTTGTACCTTTATTTAATTATCACTTGTGACATAGGCACATTTACATTTATATAAAAGTAATCAAATTGTAAAAACAAGATCTGGAGTAGGGACTTAATTTGTCTGCAACCTGTGGGTCTTGGATCCGATATCAGATCCGAGCCGGCAACTATTCATACAGCTATGGATCCGAGCTCCTAGCTCCTCCCCTCACCCATAATCCCTTGCCAACCCCAAATGACCTCAGATCTAGTTTGCCGCTCTAAAGTGTCAGCTGGATTGCGAGCTCCTGGCGATTTCTTATAGATAAGTGAATTTTCACAGTCTTTTTTTTCCTAGTTTAATCAGTGTGAGTGTGCTAGGTTTTCTTTAGTCTGTTAACTTTGAATTTTTAGTTTTTTACCCTCCCCTCGCTGGTCGTTAGTGTGTGCTTGTGTGTGATTACGTTTGGGGCCTAGTGTGTTTGTGTAGCCTTAGTTTAGGTATGGCAGAGGCCCCTAAGCCTATTTTTTCTAAATGCACCGAGTGTGGCCATAAGCTGTCTCTGGCAGATGGCCACACTCGGTGTGTTCGGTGCCTTGGGGTTGAACACCTGTCCTCGGGCTGTACCATTTGTGCAGCGTTCAACCCCAGGGCACTGAAAGAGTGGAGGTTGAAGCTAATTCTGGCAGGACTTTTGCCCCCGTATTCGGCTCCGGCCTCCGCTCCTCCCATGGCACCTCCTCAGCCTGTGGTGGTAGCCACTCCTGCCCCCTTCCCCCGGCCGGGATTCAAACTCCCACTAAAGTGCCGGAGGCCAGGGAGGCCAGGAGAGAGAAACGAAGAGAGAGAAGCACCACAAGCGGAGGGCCAAGGCTTCTGCTTCAGCCCCCCCAGCTAAGCGGGCTTCTCCCTCCACAGCTTCCAGGTCTCCTCCTCCTCGGCGCTGATCTCCTTGCTTCTCCCCGGAACCTGAGGAGGAGGAGACCCGATCTCCATCGAGGTCATTGAGGCGGCATTCCAGGCCTCTTTGAGATCAACCTACTTTTATTTTATTTATTTTTATTTTTTTTATTTTGAAATCAAGTCTGTTGCAGACTTGGACCGGATGATGAGGAGGTTCATCCAAGCCCAGCTGCAGATGGGAGTGCTCTTGCCACCCCCCCTTCGGGTGGGAGCTCGACACCTTTCTTTGTTCCAATTGCTCCTTCTCCGACCCGCTTCCCTGGTTTGGAGCGCTCGGAGCCAGGCAGTGTCGGAGCCGGGGGTGGGTCAGCGCCGACAGTACTGAGTACTTCGGATCCGACCCTGCCCTCGAGTCTGCCGGTTCCATTGTCGTATCCGACCTCTCGGAGCCGTGGGATGAGCTTCGGATCCAAGGGATTCAGTGTGCCTTCGGCTCAGTCCAGGTCGGAGCACACTGGTCCCTCGATCCGACGATCTTGTTGCCGGTTCCGATCCCTTCATTGGATCCGAGGGGGAGTCGACTTTCGGAACCCAGGGAGAGCAGCTCCCCCTCGGCCTTCGATGCAGTGGAGAGGGCCCTTGTCTCGGCTCCACCCTGCACTCCCTCTCTGCTGGGTCAGGCTCCCATCACCCAGCCACAGGGACAGCCTGCTTCGATGTCCCAGGCTGTTCCATTGGAACAGCATGTTGCTGGTGAGACCTCCACAGACAGCCCCCCCCCAGGAAGTGCCTCGCAAGCACAAGTGTAAGAGGAGGCACGTGGACTCCCCCGAGTCCTTAACGGAGGACACGGACTTGGATGAAGGGGAAGGCTCCCCAAGGTCACCCCCTGAGGATGTCTCCTTTGGAGACATCATGAAAATGCTCAGGATCGGGGGGGGGGTGGTCTGCCCCCAAGGCTTCCTCCGACGTGTCCGTGTTCCTGGAGGCTTTCAAAGCAGGCCCGTCTACCTCTTGGGTGTCCCCTCTGGCCGACCCCCTGGTGGACCTTATTACCACCAGGGTGTGGAAGGAGCCGGACATTGTGGAGCCAGTTCCTAAATGCCCGGATAGGATCTTGATCCCCTCTGCAGACCTGTCCCACTGGAGCAAGGGTCCCCCCATAGATGCCATATTGATGGCGGCAGCCACTAAGAGGGAACTAGCTCAGGAGAGCCCCTCGGTTCATCCACCGAGCAAGGAGTCCCGCTCTATGGATCGCCTTGGGAAGTGGGTATTTAGTTCAGTGACCTTCTCAGTAAGGTCCCTGAACTACATGGCACATGCCATCAGGATGCAGCGAGATCTTATTAAAGAATACGCTACCCCCCCCCCCCCCGAGTCCATGTCGGTGGAGGACAAGCAGTTGTACTCCACTCGTATGGCCACTCTTAGATCTATTTCCAACACATCTATGTGGCTGTTGTCCCAAGCTACTGAGGGAGCTGCTAGAGCTAGGGGAGCGGGCCTAGTTATGAGACGCCAGGCCTGGCTCTGACATTGCGACTTCGCGGAGCCCTTTAAGGCATCCTTTGCGAATGCCCCCTTTGATGGTTCTGCCTTGTTTGGCAAGACCATTCGCGAAACACTTGTCCAGAGCGAGAAGGATGGGAAGACGTTGTCTGCTGTCGGAGTCCGCTTCTCTGCTTCCCAGAGGTCCTTCTCCAAGAACCAAAAGGGACAGAAGAAGATGTGCTTCTGGAAATCGCAACACTCCCAACCTGCTCTGGACAACCAGTCCTTCCGTGGCAGAGGAGGACAGGGAGGACGCTGCCCTAGAGGTAGAGGGGCTCCGAGAAATTTTGGGTCCAGAGAATCCTTCTCTGATTGGCCCACGCAACAGCCCTGAAGAGTTGCCCGACTGCTCCACTCTGGAGGCAGTTGGGGGGCGCTTCTCGAGGCACCTGGCAGCATGGGAGTCCATCACGTCAGACCGCTGGGTGCTTTGTATTATATCCAGAGTTTACAAAATCCCAATGCAGCATGTCCCCAGACTCAGAAACCTCCCCGATGTACCACCCGCTCAGAGGGAGGCTGCAGCCGCAGAAATCCAGCAGCTGCTAGAGAAATGAACCATCCAACCCATCCCCCCAGACCAGCTCAGATTAGGGTTTTACTCCAGGTTCTTTCTGGTGCCAAAAAAGACGGGGGACTTGAGACCAATTCTAGACCTTTCCCCTCCTGAACCTGTCGGTAACCAAGGAAAAATTCCGAATGGTCACTCTTGAATCCATTCTCCCCCTCTTGTGGGAGAATGACTGGATGTGCTCAGTAGACCTCAAGGATGCTTACTACCACATTTTAATGGACAGACAATCCAGGAGGTTTCTCCGCTTCTGGCTGGCAGCCAGCCACTATCAGTTCAGGGTCCTTCCCTTTGGCCTCACCACAGCCCCCAGGATGTTCACCAAATTTTAGCAGTGATAGCGGCCCACCTGAGACTCCAGGGAATGCAGGTCTTCCCGTGCCTGGACGACTGGCTCCTGACCGCCCCAACAAGTCATCTACTCTGCTCAGCCAGAGACTCTTTTCTTTGCCTAGCCCCCCAGTTAGGCATTATGATCAATACGGACAAATCCTCCCTTTCTCCGACACAAGTGATAGACTTCATAGGGGCCAGATTAGATACGAGAAGTCTGCGAGCCTTCCTCACTCTGGAATGACTACAGAATCTGAGTTTACATGTGCGGGCCATCCTCCAGTCAGAAACTCCACCCGCGGAATTGGTCCTGAGGGCACTGGGCTCTATGGCAGCAGCAATTACACTCCTTCCATGCACTCGCCTACACATGAGGGTACTGTAGTGGGCCCTTCAAGTACAATGGTCCTTTCAGCTTCTTCCTCTCAATCACCCTATTTCTATCAGCAAGGCTTGCAGGAGGGCCCTGTTATGGTGGCTTCATTCTCCAGATTTCCATACAGGTCGCCCCTTCTGTGCTCCACCTCCTCTCATCACGGTGACCACGGGCGCTTCTCGCCTCGGGTGGGGGGGGGCATTGCTCAGGCAGAACAGTCCAAGGCACATGGAACGACACAGAGACCTCCCTGCATATCAGTGTTCTGGAGATGAGGGCAGTGCTGTTGGCATTGCAAGCACTTCACATCCTTTTTCCCATAGGAACTATTGTGATCCAGATGGACAACATGTCAGTCGTCTGGTATATCAACAAACAGGGGGGAACCAGGTCTTACCCTCTCTGCCGAGAAGCCATGAGAGTGTGGAAATGGGCGATCTCCACCAACCGCTTTCTGATCGCAATGCACATTCCGGGTCGGTCCAACATTCTGGCGGACAAACTCCGCCGCACTATCCTTTCCCCTTACGAGTGGTCTCTCAACTCTTGAGTGACGAAGCAGATTTTTGCAAAATGGGGGCAACCCTGCTGCAATCTTTTTGCCTCTCCCTCAAATACGAAATGCAACAACTTCTTTGCCCTGATTCCCCGAGAGACGCTCTAGTGGATGCTTGGCCGCCCGGTCTACTTTATGCCTACCCTCCTCTACCCCTGATGCTAAAGATGTTACAGAAAGCCTCTCAGTTGGGGAGCAAAATGATCCTTATTGCCCCATTCTGGCCTCGACAAACTTGGTTCCCTTACCTGTGGTCTCACTTGGTGAATCCTCCCTGGATTCTGGATCCCTGCCCGGATCTGATCTCCCACCCATCATGCTTACCCGCCCCGAATCTGAACAACCTGATGCTGACAGCTTGGCTGCTCCAGTTCCACTCTTAATGAGGACTCCCGGTGTCTCTTCACATGTCAAAGCCATCTTGGTGGCAGCGCATAAACCTTCCACCAGGAAGATTTACCACAGTAAATGGAAGCGCTTCTCCGTCTGGGCGGAAAACCATAATCTGGACCCCTTCACTGCTCCGCTAACATCCGTTTTGGACTTCCTTACCGGACTTTTTCAGCGAGGGGCTAGCTGTTTGACAGTCAAGGTACAATTGGCAGCCATCTCCCATTACCGCATAGGACACGAGACAGGTCCTTTGATGTCAGCTAAATTATGTAAAACCTTCCTCAAGGGTACTTTTCTGCTCAGGCCCCCTATCAAAGAAGCCATACCACCCTGGGATCTAGCACTAGTTCTTCAAGCCTTGACTGCTTCTCCCTTTGAACCAGCTGCCTCGGCTGATCTTAAATACCTGTCTTGGAAAACAGCATTCCTGGTAGCCATCACTTCTGCGAAAAGAGTTTCGGAACTTCAAGCTCTTTACGTAAAACTCCCATACTTGGTTTTTCATCAGGATAGAGTGTACCTCAGGACCAATCCGTCCTTTCTACCTAAGGTGGACTCAGAAACCAATATCAATCAGTCCATTAATCTTCCTGTTTTCTTCCCTCATTATCAAAATAAAGGAGAATACAAGCTGCATTCATTAGATGTGCACAGGCAGCTACGTTTCTATATTCATAGGACTGCTGGTCACAGACAATCTGATCAGCTGTTCATTTCCTTTGCCAAATTCAATTTAGGTAAAGCCGTTTCGAAGGTCACCTTATCACACTGGATTTCCCAATGTATTCTTCTAGCTTATGAGACTTCTGGGAGGCCTGCACCTCAAAGGGTTCATGCACATTCCACTCGCTCCATATCTACTTCTACTGCATTCAGATCTAGAGTCCCCTTGGATGATATTTGCTCAGCAGCCACTTGGGCCTCATCTCATACCTTTATTAACCACTACAAACTGGACATCATCTCCAGAGGGAGAGCATCCTTTGGCTCCGCAGTGCTCCGGAATATCCTTCCATGATGGCCGCCCAAGATTCAGGTAGCTGGGGACTCTGTCCCACAGGTTGCAGACAAATGAAGTCCCTACTCCAGATTAAGAAGTTATGTACTCACCATAATGTTCCATCTGAGTAGGTGGCTTCATTTGTCTGCAACCATCCCCCCCTCCTTCCCCCTGGCCTTCAGAAGAGTTAGATGTTGGTATTTTTCCTGCCTTTTCTTGTTGGAATATCTTTTCAGGTATATAGGAGGGCAAACTTGATCTGAGGTCATTTGGGGTTGGCAAGGGGATTATGGGTGAGGGGAGGAGCTAAGAGCTTGGATCCATAGCTGTATGAATAGTTGCCGGCTTGGCTCCGATATCGGATCCAAGACCCACAGGTTGCAGACAAATTAAGCTACCTACTCAGATGGAACGTTATGGTGAGTACATAACTTCTTCTTAAAATTAACAAACATGCTTTACATATATTGCTATATATCATATAACCTAAGCAACATTACATACATTATTCAGTTCCTGCCTTTTTTCTAAACCATCACTTACAACATAAGCAATCATACATTTATGTAAATGAAATCAAAACACACCAACACAGTTCTAGTTGCAAGCATTTTACATCACGAACCACACTGACACTCCCATTTGCAAACATTATACATCACTTATAATCTTCCCAGCCATTTTCATTCAAGCATTACACAGTTCATTTTTCCTAGCTAGTATAGTCCAGATTCCAGGCTTTGCTGGTTTCAGGACTTTTATTTTCTGTGTTCAGAGCTGTCCAGACCTTGCTGTGGTAGAGGGAAGTCCTACTGCTTACCAGTGGGAGTGGTGAGCATTGTACTTCCTATCTAACACTAGAGGAGTGGTTTCCAGCTCTGAAATTGTAATTTTTATTAGCCATTTTGGACTGATTTCTATCCCTTTCAACTTTCTGGCTTAAAAACGCGTGTGTTTGTGAATTTTTCACATTGTGCAGCACCGCGGGGCTACGGTTAAACTATTCCAAGTGCCAGATAGTTTGCTCTTCAAATTTTCCCTTAGAACTAGCTGGTTTCTCAGTAGTAGCACTAAAATCTGAACCCCTGTGACTAGCACTTGCTCTAGAACCTGCTGGAAAGCACTAGGAAGCCTTAAACTGATACAATCACTCAACTCTCCTTGTTTATAAGGAGAAATTAATCGTAGGCACTAAGCAGCCTATAATTGCAAAGTACCTTGCAAAGGTAAGGGAAAACAGCTCTTGTACTTTACAAAAAAAGCACCTAAACAAGCATGTCCAAGGGTCAGCTTCTGGTGATTTCTCCTGTCCGCCTGGTGAATCTGGGCATACTGGGGCAATGTAGCAACTGTCTCATAAACACAGACAACCCTCTCATCCTACCACCCAACATTACAACCTGTGAGTGATGCACTTATATAGCCAAACTGGAAGCAAAGCTCTCTTCAGCCAAGATTGTGCTTGACAGTCAAGAGGAGAAGGCTAACACCTGCACTGCACCTCAAGCAATACATAGCCCTTCAAAACCCACACCAACACCCACACATAGCAACACTAAGCCCACATATGCGGAGGCCCTTAACATTAACCTGCCAAAGCAACAAGGACCTCCGAAGTTGAAATGCAAACAAACACCAGTCACAACCAAAGTGACACATAGCTCACAACACCAGTATGCCACTCAACAACAGCCCCTAAGGCAAGACAGCGTACCCAACACTTTAGTCATAGGTGACTATATCAGGCACACTGATGTCCCACTCACCAGGCTGAACAAGGAGAAAATTGCAGTCAGCTGCCTGTCGGGTGCCAGGATCCGCCACATAACGCATGCACTCAAGTTACTCCACAACAAGTACAAATACGACTCTGTCATTGTCCATGTTGGAGTGAATGACTTCAGACGTGCCTCCCTGGACTAGATGAAAAGAGACATGGAAGAGCTCTCGGATCATGTGGCCCAGGCAGGCATGACCCTAGCACTGAGTAGCATCCTGCCTTCGCCCAGAGTGATACCACAGTATAAGGACAAAATTATTGACTTCAACAAATGGCTAAGCTTCTGGTGTCATTCAAAGGGGATCCAGTATCTGTCTGCCTGGGACAACATGATCAACAAACCACAATGCTTTTCCAGAGATGGTCTACACCTGTCACCCCTGGGATTCAGATTACTGGCTAAAGCTCTTGCCACCCCTATAGTGCCTTTTTTAGGAAAGGTTCAAAGGACAAAACCACCACTGTAACAGATACAAGCATGAAAAATCTGAAGGTAATGCTACTCAGTGCTAGAAGTTTAAACCTTAAAATGCACTCTCTTGAGGCACTCCTAAAAATGGAGAACATCGATATCTGTGCAGTAATTGAGACCTGGTTCAAGGCTCCAGAGATCACCCCTGCATTACCAGGCTACAACTCTTACTATACTTTTTGGCCACCAAACCAAGACCAAAACACTAAAAGTGGAGGAGTGTCCATATTCACCAAGGATATTCACACCTCCAGGCTAATTGCCTAACACAATGCATCTGAAATTCTCCAGGTGCAACTGACACTAGGTAAGACTGCAATCCAAATTGTAGCTTGCTATGGATCCCCCACCATGACCCAAGATTCTCACTACACCTTTCTAAACATACTGGAAAATATTAAGATACAACCAAACACCCTAATACTGGGTGATTTGAACTACCCTGCCATTAACTGGGAAAACTACTCGGGTACTAACACATTTTCCCAACGGTTCTTGGAATTCATAAACTCCAATGCCCTGGATCAACTAGTCCATTGCCCCACCAGGGGTTCCAATATCCTAGACCTGGTCATTACCAACATGGGAGATAGATGCTCCACACCATTGGTCAGGCCTGACCATAAGCAAATCACCCTTGACATCCACATCGCATCCCCACCCCCCCAGTAAGGAAACCTCTGTAAAAAAATTTTCCAAAGCCAACTTCATGCTACTCAAGTCAGAAGTGACAAACTTCATGACACCCATGTAGATGGGAGCTGAAAGTTCGACTGCTGAATCCTACACTAAGGCACTGTACAAGCACATCCACTCGTGCATGAATCGTGCCATCCCAAATGGAAGCAAGACACTCTCCTCCAAAAAAGGAAGCCAATCTGGTGGTCCCCTGTCATAAACAAACTATACAACAGAAGGAAGAAACTGTTGTTAAAAAGAGGAAAATCCCAGGATGCAAAAAACTCCCTTACCAGCCTCAGTAAGACACTGAGATCCCTCATAAAATCCTCCAAAGCTAGTTACAAAAATAAAATTGCCAAAGATTCCAAAGACAACCACAAGGCATTCTGTAGTTATGTCAAGAATCTAAATGGCAATGCTCAGATCTGCTCTGAGCTACAACAGAATGGCATTAAGTATACTGATCTTGAGGATATTGCCAATATCCTGGTCAATTGATTTAGTGCCAACTTCACCCCCCCCTCACCCCCTAAAGGGCCCATCTCAATACCAAAAGATTGCCAAATTCCGGTAATCATAGCCGGACAAGTAGAAACCGCACACTCTAAAGCTAAGAATACAGCATCTGTGGGACCAGGTGACATCCCAAGCTGGTGTACTACATGAACTACAAAATGAACTGGCACCTCACCTAAGTGTCATGTTTAATCATAGCCTCACTTCAGGCTTCATGCCCACTGAGTGGCACACAGCTACAGTTATCCCACTCCACAAGGGGGGAACCATCTTGGATCCCGGGAACTACCGTCTCATCAGTCTGACGAGCCTGATCTGCAAGGGTATGGAACGCATTATCATGGAACTTATAAACAAAGACATTGGCAACCTTCAAACACTGGACCCCACCCTTTGGGTTCTTGAAGGGCCGATCTTGTCTCCTGAACCTGATTGACTTCTTTGAAAGAGTCTCCAGAGCTGTGAACAAGGGTAAGGCAGACCACACAGCCTATCTGGACCTCACCAAGGCCTTTGACACCATCCCCCACTCTGGAATCCTAGATTAACTTACCAAGCTGAGCATAAATCCCTACATCACTTGATGGGTTGCCAACTGGCTTACTGACAGAACCCGGACTGTAAAAGTAGCTGACTCCAAATCCAGCTCCAGACAAGTGGATTACCTCAGGGTTCAGTCCTGGGACCGCTCTTGTTTTGCATCTACTTCTGTGAAGTACAGGCCAGCACTAAGGAAATCACCCTTGACATCCACATCCTATCCCCACCCCCCAGTAAGGAAACCTCTGTAGAAAAGTTCTCCAAAGCCAACTTTATGCTACTCAAGTCAGAAGTGACAAACTTCATGACACCCATGCAGATGGGAGCTGAAAGTTTGATTGCTGAATCCTACACTAAGGCACTGTACGAGCACATCCACTTGTGCATGAATTGTGACATCCCAAATAGAACCAAGACGCTCTCCTCCAAAAAAAGGAAGCCAATCTGGTGGTCCCCTGACATAAACAAACTGTACAACAGAAGGAAGACCCCACCCACTCCAATGGAATTGTGGGATGCCAATTCTCAAACGCAAACTGAAGAACAGACTACTAAATATGGCACCAGAGTCCCCCTGCAGCCACTCCAATGTCCCATTATTTGGCTGTTTTGCCCCATTTACCATAAACACTAATGTGTGCATTCTACTTTACTTCTACAATGATTATTTGGATTTTATTTTTACATTTTACAGCTCAATGCACAAACACTAATAGACATCTGATAAACAAAGCAATACTGCCTCACAATGAAAATAGACTTGGCATTAAATCTTCTCCGCTTTTGAAACTCACATTCATTGAAACAGCATTGAAACCCACACCACATCCAAAGAAAATGCATCTGGCCAATGGTGGATAAAGATTACCTTTGGGCTGTTTTCAAATCATTGGCCCCCTTGCACACAAAACAAGAAACATACATGTGTTCTTTTCTTTGATACTCCTTCCTGACTTTATTAAATTATATTCCTTGTATAATACAGCATACTTGTTAGCGCGCATTTTAAATTTAGTGTTTGAACATTTTTTCCAGTAGTCTGTACTGTAGGCAATGAAACAGAATGCATGAACCAATAATGACAAAACTGCCCAATTCAAAACATTTCCATCATAAAAGTCTACTTCCACACCCACACTATAAATAGAATGACAGTAGTGTAAACCATAGGCATCTTGCACAGCTTCTCACGCTTATTTTCAATTTCAGGTTTTTTTGGGAGGGGGAGGTGGGACAAAAGGCCAAAAACCAGGGCCTACATTTTAAACATTGCTTGTATAGTATTGGAAAGTTGCTAGAATAAAATGTGTTACCCACCATGCATTTCACTGGCAAGTCTTGAACCCAGGACCCTGTGCACTACAGGCAGAGCAACATACCACTATGCCATATCAGCAGTTTCCTGAAAGATAGGAAGACTGAAACTTAAATGGCTGTCATTTAGTGAATTCATTTCTCACTTCTCACCATAGCTCTCAAACTCTTAGCACGAAAACCTGGACAAAGCCAATAATGGATGAATACAAATTCAGTTCTCACTTCTCACCATAGCTCTCAACCTCTTAGCACGAAAACCTGGACAAAGCCAATAATGGGGGAATACAAATTCAGTTGTCACTTCTCACCATAGTTCTCAACTCTTGGCACAAAAAACCTGGACAAAGCTCACAAGTGGTGGTAATTGTGTTATAGTATTTTAAAAATATTAAATGGGAGTATTGTTCACTGGATTTGGATCTCTTCAGAAATGGAAAAGCTAAAGAATGATATAGAAATTTTTGAAAAATCTAACCAGAAATTTTTACGGAAAATACAATCTTCACAATTTTCACTGTTGTATTTCAATACAAAAGCTATTTAAACTAATGAGTTTATTCATGCATATGATGACCGCATGTCATGTAGCAGCAACAGACAGGCAGATGTAATTCAGCATTCAATAGATTTTTGAAGAAACTTCTCAGCTACAGTAATTAAGAACTTATTTATTAAGGGCACCAAACAGGGAAGAAACAAAACACAAAGTCAGCAAGTACATTTTAGTATAGTTATAATGGCTTGCTTATGAATACGATATTCATTGAAGCATGATTTTACAGTAGTAGTCAAACTATGTAAGTTTGCCTTTAACAAAGAAATGTTAGAATAATAAACTGTTCTGGGGAGTGGGAGTTAGACAAGGGAGTCATGCATGTTTGCGCGCACACACACACACACACACACACACACACACACACACACACACACACACACACACACACACACACACGCGCGCGCGCTCGCCCTCTTCCCTGAACATAATTCCTGTTTCAAAAGTTTCCTTATCATTCCCCAAACATAGTTTCCTTACTGCAGGTCTGTTCCCGCATTTATGAATCCATTCATAGTTTGCAGGTCTGTAAATCCATTCGTAGAGTGCCATTCCCCCATTTGTTGTTTGCAGGTCCGTAAATCCATTTGTAGAGTGCTGTTCCCGCTTGCAGAGCATTTGAACAGCCAAGCAAGCCAGAAATGCATGCACGACGTGAGCTCAATCCGACAGACTGGTAGCCCTGATGGAGCTGATGTCATTGCGCATGTGATGACATCAGGTCAACGTGTGAAAAAGAAAGAAAAAATTGGAAATGAAGGGGAGACGCTCGGGAATCATGGACCCCTTCATTTGGACCCAAAACTCGGTAAAAACCGAGTAATTAGTCAAGGTTGAGGGGTATGGTCTCACCTTCGATAACCACATTGCCACAACAGTCAGGAAATCCTTCTATGTGGCACACCTCATCACTAAGGGCTTTTCATTTAGAAAAAAGGAGGTCATTGTCCCATTGTACTCATCCCTCATTAGACCCATTATACAGTACAGTGCCCCGTTTGGTATGTACCTCACAAGACATCTGCAACGGCTGGAAAGGCTGCAGAAATACCTCACTAAAAAATCACAGATCTAAAGCAGATGCCCTATGCTGAACGTCTAAAAAAACTCCAGCTATATTCTGTGGCATATCGTCTACTCAGAGGCAATCTCTGCTTAATATACAAGGCCATGTCAAACCCTGAGCTGTTGGACATACTCCACTTAAAGAAATCCCAATCCCTCAGAGCCACACACTCCAGGGATCTAAACCTTGTCATCACAATGAACAAAACATGCTGGAGGGATAGGTTCCTTACTCCCCATACTCTGGAATAGACTGCCCATACATGTCAAGCAGAACGCCTCATTGGCCCTCTTCAAAAGGAACCTTGACGATTGGATGGGAGTTAGGAAATTCACCCCAGGGATCACTTCAGTTGCCCTGCTAGACAGGGGTCCAGAGAAGTAAATATTGTGAGAAGAAATAGCCAGGGAATTGTTATGGCTAGGCTTGTATAGGCCATAGGGCTGATAGCCTAGTACCAACCTCTGAACCTAAGTTCTGCCTTTTTTTAAACCTCAATCCTCCCCTGTATGTATTGTTCCCACAGTTCCCATTTTTTCCTTTGTAGTTTGCTCCTACCTTTTTTAAAAAATCTTAATTCTAGTTGTTTTATCTCTGTTACTATATTCACTACTTCTAATGTAGTTGGTTTAGATTTTGATTTCCTTTTTCTAGTAATTGTTTTTTGGCAGCCACCATAATTAGAGACAGCAAGGCTTTACCATGTCTAGGCAATTCTAATTATCTATCATAGATCAGAAAAATCATCTCCCTTTGTCACACCAGTCTGCCCACCCAGCATCTCCGACAGTGCATCCCACAGGAAATCCTTAGTCTGCCAACTCACTGAACTCCCAGAAAATATGTCCCCAATTACCTCTTTCTTCCCCATCACACCTCTGACATTTGCTATCTACCTGAGCCGTCTTTCACTCCCAAATAAAGTCCTTCAGCTCTTTATTATTTGCTATACATAACTTCTCGTTTGGTTAATAAAAATATGCCTGACCTGTGTATAAGAATAAAGGGACTAAAAATATTTTCATTGCCTGTGTCTTACTATCTATATCCATATAACAAAGCTTCCATTATCTCAGTTTTTGTATTATGTTTTTTGTCTCTTCCCACATATCCTTAGCTGCCACACCATAATCATTTTTAATCCATACTCCTAAATACTTCATTTAATCATGTCCCCATAAATAAGGATATTAATGAACCAATTTGTGTGTGGGTACATAATTTACTGCTATTGCCTTTATTTTAGCTTTATTAATTTTGTATCACAAAAAGATATGAGAAACTGTCTCAAAATATTCTGCAACACTGTAATGTCTCTTTTTGTTTTTGTCAGGTATAAAATAATATCATCTGCAGATAGAGTCAGCTTTTCTTGAGTACCATACCAGTTATAGCCTTGAATTTCTGACTGCCTTTTCTTCTTTGCCAATGGTTCTAAATATAATGCAGATAACAAAAGGGAAACCTGCTTGGGTCGTCTGCTCAAGCAGAAATTATCAGAAGTGACCCCACCCACCTTAATTATTGCCTCTGATCCCTCATATATCTTCCTAATCAACCTTATATTTTTTTCAGGAAATGGAAATTCTTCCATTGCCCTGCTCATAAAGTCCCAGCTTACTCTGTCAAATGCTTTCCCTGCATCAAAACCCAACAACAACAATTGCATTTTCTTACATTGTACTTCCCTCTGGATCTTCAGTGTTCTGTTAATGTTGTCAGATTTATGTCTCCCCTCCACAAAACCACATTGATCCATATCTATCAATTTTGGCATTACTTTTGCCATTCTTTTAGCCACTATAGACATGAACAATTTATAATCATTGCTTAGTTCATAGGTTCATAGGATGATACTAGGCTATTGGCCCGGAGGCCCTTATAAGCCTAGCCAAGAATTTCCCCCATGTTCCCACAAAGCCATTACCTGTTTTCCCTGTCCAGCAGAGACACAAGTGGGATCCCAGGGATATATTTTCTGCTTCACATCCAGTAGTCCAGGTTCTTAATGAGGGCTAGTGAAGTACTGTGCTTGACATGAATTGAAATGGCCCTGTATGAAGCTGGGTCTGATGGATCTTTACCCTCTTTAGGTATTACAGCTACCATTGCTTTCTTCCAGGATATAAGTACTTCTCCTCCTCTTAAAATACTGTTAACCAAACCTTCCAGATCTTTATCAGTTTTCCCTCCTAGCTTCCAAACTTCCACAGGAATATCATCTATTCCTGGGGACTTTCCTGTAGACTGGTTATACAGTACAATTTTTATCTTGTCTCCTCCTATCCTAACCATTAGTAATTGAGCCTTGTCTACCTCTAACTTTGGCATATTTAATTCTCCCATAAACATTTCCATTTGTATCTTTTCTTGATTTCCATATTTCTCTGCTTTATATAGTCTTTCATAGAATTTCCAAAATATTCTAATACCTCTACAGGATCTGTTGTTATCTTCCTTGTTCTAGGCTCCTTAAACTTGGTGACAGTCCTTTCTACTTTCTGTTGCCTGAGTCATTGTGCTAAAAGTTTTTGTGATATAGTGTTATTATAAAAAATAGTTGCTTAACAGCAATATTTCTAAACTCTTGCATATTATCGAGGTAATCCCTTATTTTCTGCTTAGCAGCATTCTGCAGTTGATCTTCTTCTTGTTATGTCAGATTCTCCTTATTCTGCAATAATTTAACATTTGTCAGTCTCTCTAAATAATTCTTGTTACTTCTTAACCGTAGCTCCCTTTCTTTTATTTCCACCCTATTTTTAAACTCCACCTTAATTTTATCCCACTCCATACTATATTTTCAGAAGAAATTTCTATCCTCTCTAATATCTCATGGATAATCTCCACTACACATTTCTTAAGTCCCTCTCTTTTCAACCGATAGGTGAGGAAACTCCAGTGTCTCATTTTTATTTCATTACCCTGTGTTTTTATTTTTTTATTATTGGCGCATGATCTGAAATAGTTATTGGGTGTGTATCAAGATCTTCAATTAAATGCACATGTTCTTGTGAAATGTAAATTCTGTCTAGCCTAGTCCAGTTTTTATACCTTGGAGAATAATGTGTAAATTCACTCCTAACTCCAATAACTGAATTCACATCTTCCATCCCAAATATTTTCATAAATTGTTTCAAACATATACCCTCCCTTGTTATACTTTATCTTCTGGGCCCCCAGACACATCTTCACAGCTGCAAATCACATTCCAGTCCCCATGTAAAAGTAATATTCCATGCTGAAAACTGATAATTTCTCCCAGAATTGTCTTAAGCTCCATTATAGCAGTTTTAGGTGGAATAGAAATACATGAGAGTGTAATCCTCCTCCCTTGCCAGTAGCTCCTTAGCACTACAAATCTGCCATTATTATCTTTTTTATCCTCTTCTATCAGTATTGGAGCTCCTCTTGCAAATAATGTAAACACTCCTCTTTTCCTTTGGCCCAGGTATTCTGCTGAATAGCCATTCTGAAAACCTTTCTTTATCAAATTCACATATTCAGTTCTTTCTAAGTGTGTCTCCTGTAACATAGTTATTTGCATGCTACATTTTTTATTATAGTTCACTACTCTTTCTTTTTTGTATTTATCTGTGAGAACTTTGGCATTTAAAGACATTACATAAAGCATCATTGCATTAAAAAGTTATTATTTCCACCTTTTATGTATAACACCTTTTTTGTTAAATGTGTAGTTTCAGCTTTTGTGTTACATGCATATACTGTTTGGAAGTTTAAACTTTTATACAGTTCTTTCTTGTCATATCCATTTGAGCCTATGGCACATCTTGCAAAACTTTGTTTCTTTGAAAGCCCTCAATAAAAAAAAAAAAAAAACGCACACACACACCCAATACACCCTGAAAACTTTTAACTAAATACTAACAGACAAAACTATCTACATCTACAAATATTGACGTTTACCCTCCTAACTGGATCAAAAGTCCCAAACTGATAGTCACACCTCATAGACTTGCTTAAGTTAACCTAAAAGAAATGTTATCCATGCTAAAACGCATGATGCAGCATGTGCTTCTCCTATGTGCTAATTTGTTTTGTCTTAGCTTTATAGCTTTCCCAGCTGGGAAAACCGCTGAATGCTTTCAGAGAATGTTATGTCCTAACCAATTTCTGTTTTCTTTTTTTTTTTCCGTAGCCAGTCACTCTCCACCAGACTGTAGCCAGTTTCTTTTTATTAAATTGTCTGCATGGAGACATGAGAACCAAAAAAAAAAAAGTTTCTCTTTATCAGATTGTTTCCATGGATACATGAAGACCAGCTGCAGAATTGCTACTAAGCAAACATGCATTTGGTTGAAAAAAAGCCTCATAATATTCACATTTATTTTTCATTTACTTGCTTTGTCTTAAAACTTGACACCAAATCAATCTAAGGTCATTAATTCAGTCATTCCCCTATGCAAGACTGAGAAAAAGCACATCAATTTTCCCTTGTCATGCTTTATTAACTAGGCATTTTCTTGTACATTGCAGTGCCTACATTTTAAAAATGAGCAAGAAGAGAGAAATAAAAGAAAAAATAAAGAACAGCAGCACATGTTTTCAATCCCTGTTAAACTTAATAACTGATAAAACTTTATAGCATGTAAAGAAAACCACATGACACAAAGTACTATTTAAGAAAAAAAATCTTTAGATACATTTAACTTTCTCCCTCCTCTTCCTCTCCCACATTCAAACATTAATGACATGAAGTAGGCATATGTATTAGTGTCCCCCTTAAGTCCAGCAAATTCTTGAAAAAGTCCAATATTTCCAGATTTTCTTCTGTCGTATTTCACAAATATAGTTACTGCATTGTAAACCCACTTTAAGTTCCTGGTTTTATTTCTCTTCATCTCTGTCTCCCAGATCCTGTCTGTGCTTCATTTCAAATGTTTTCTTGATTCTTCTAGTCAACTCTTGTGCTCCCTTCATTCTCTTGAACATTTTCCATTGAAACATTGGATAAGGTTTCATAGGTACAGTCTCTCTGTGATCTTTATTACAAGAAGAACAAGAAGCAGAATCTCCTTCAGTTTCACAGTTTACTTGCGTTGTAGTAAACTTTGTATTTCCTCCTTAGCATGTACTTCATCATAAAATGATTTTGTTCCTCCGGAGAAGAAGACCTCGAAGACAGCTCAATACAACAGTTTGAATTTCACACCTACATCTCGACACTCCCTGAATACTGGAATAAATTTGCCCCTCTTCCACCTGGTGTACAATGAGTAATTATTCTCCACAAACACTCTGCTGTCTCCCACTTTTAGTACTTTTCCCTTCTGCTACAGTTTTGTCAGAATCAACTCCTGCTGCTGGTAAGATTGCAACTTTACTATTAAAGGTCTAGGTTGTTTTTCCATCAGATTTGAAACATACACATGATATACCCTTTCAACTAACAACTCCTGCTGTGGAATGCCAGTGCAGTTGCTTATTTCTGCTTTCATAAAATTAATGCAGTCTTTTCCTTCCAGCTTTTCTGGTATAGCTGAAAATCTCAAGTTTTCCCTGCATGCTCTGTCTTCTAATTCTATTATTTTTTTAAAAATCTCTTCCTGAGCAGTCTCATATTCAACCAGATTTTTCTTCATTTCAGCCTCTGAGTTTTGCAGTTTTATCAACTCATATGACTATCAGTTTAAAGCTTCTTGCATTTTTTCCAACCTTTTGTTGTTTGTGTTGATGTACTCCATCAATGTTTCATTTATTTTTACCAGGTCTGTATGCAGTTGTGTTATATCTTCCTGAAGATTACTGGAATTTATGTCTGGAGATTGTATTGCTTTTTGCTGAACTACAGAACTTTCCCCACTCAGTGTTTCCTTCTCACTTTTTGTAGATGATTTTTTTTCCAGGTCTTCTGTATTTCTTTTTCCTGGCATCCAGGCAGTACACGTTCTAGTCAGTTACTGAAATTTACCCATGAACACAAGTCTACTGGCCTTCTCTGCTGAGTTTCTGTTTTCACACTTTGAGAACTAGAATTAAGCTGTTACTCAATATGCAGCCATCTTGGAAGTCTTCTAAGACACAGGTTTTGAGACAATCAGCATAGAACATTGTGTTTACTCCCTGTATTCTTTCTGAAAGAAACCGTTGTGGACATTCCAGTTGCTGCATGTGTCTGGTCATATGCATACTGAAGGGGGCATTATACTCTATGATGGGTCTGATGAGGGCCAAATACAGTGGTATAATGACCTCTGTGGAGCAACATAGCAGAATTTTATTATTACTTTGGACACATGTTGGTCAAAGGCTGGGTTACTATTTACAGAAATTCCAAGATCTCTGACTAACGAGTCAACTTTTTTTGAGTATCTTATTGATGATGTAGTTACCCAGGGTGTCCAGCTTCCCAAAAGATACTGTAATGCATTTATTGGTATTGCGTTTTAAGCCATGGATTTGGCACTAAGCGTTTCTGTATGTTAGACCATCCTGAAAGGTGTTCTCATCTTAGAGGGATTCAGTGACTGCTCCTAGTTTGCAATCCTCTGTGAACTTGGTTAGCCAGAGGGCTTTGACATCCGAGGAATTGATGTCAAAGAGGAGTGGGCCTAGCACAGAGCCCTGGGGGATTCCACTGGTGACTGGCCTCATTGTTGAGGTGGCCTCACCTATTCTAACCTTCTTAGTCCTGTCAGTGAGCCACCTAGCTATCCAGTGTCTTATAAAAGGGTTTATACCTAGTTGCTTAAGTTTGTTTACAATGCCCAAATGAGGTATTGTATCGAATGCTTTAGCACGATCTATGTAGGCGGTATGCACAATTTTCCCCTCATCCTTTGCCTTAGTGATCTTTTCAAAGAAGTTCACCAGATTCAGTAAGCATGACCTTCCTTTGACAAAGCCAAACTGTCGTGTATCCAATGTTTGGAGGTCTCCTATGTCCTTGATGATAATTTCCATGATTTTGCAAATGAGACTTGTCTAACTAATGGATCTGTAGTTTCCAGGATCTGTTGAAGGTCCCCCCTTATCAGTATAGCCAGTACATGCTCCACTCCCTAGTTATAGTTGGAGGGGTTATGTTTTACGGGTGTTTTGGGTGGGGGGTGAGTATAAAGTTGGAACTGAATTTGTCTGCTAACAGGTTTGCAGCATCACCTGGCTTGGTGAATGTGGCTTAATTAACCACCAGCTCATCATATCTCTTGTCTGCTGCCCTTGAGGTTTCTGACATAGCTGAATAATACCTTATAGTTATCTTTCACCTGGGAGGCTATCTTAACCTCAGAGTTGACTTTGCTTGACCTAATAGTTGCCTGCTTAATTTGGTGAGAGTGGTTTTCACTTTTGCTATAATTTTTGTCCTGTTGTTGTATATCCTGTTTAATTTGGGATACCACCAGGGTGGTATGTTTATAGGGCTAGTCCTGGGCTTACTTCTGATAGGTAGAGCTGCCTCCATGCAGCCATTAACATGGTTGTACAGAGTTTCTGAGAACAGTTCAACGTAGGCCGCTGTGTTTTCAGGGTTTGGAGGGATATTAAATATTTACAAACTACCACTTAATAAAAGGTAATTTGCCTTGGAATAGTTCTTAACTGTTAATGGGATTATGAAGTTGATTTTGATTTTGAAGAAGATAGCTTTATGGTTGGACTTTACCAGGGAAGACGAGACATTGAGAAGATGCAGCATTCTCCCATATTTGTGAGTAAAAGTTCAGTTTGATTTAGCCACTGTTGTGAATATTCAGTATTTGGTAAGCAGTGTTTGTATTTACAAAGTCCAGGGATATGTGTGCCTGTAGATCTGAGGTGGTGTAGGATTCCCAGTCTATATAGGGATAATTTAAGTCTTCCATGAATAGGGTGTTATGCTGTGCCTTCAGTAGGTCCAAGTTTGCATTTTGAGTTTCTTGGGAAGGTGACCTATACCTGGCAAGGATGTAGTACAGGATTGTGTCTATGGTGATTATCCATGGAGGAACTCCATCACATAGGTTCATAGGTTGGTACTGAGCTATCTGCCCAAAGGCATATATTAGCCCAGCCACGTTGTGTGGTATTCACCGCCCCTTTAGTAGTTCCCTAGACCTTTGTACTAGCAGCTAGTACCCTTGGCCCCTATCTAGTAGTGCTGTTGGTGTGATCCCCGGTGTGAACTTTTTGTTACCCATCCACTCATCAAGGTTCCTCTTGAAGAGTGATAGTGAGGGGCTCTGTCTTATGTAGATCGGGACCCTGTTCCATAGTAAGGGAAGTCTCTGCAAAGGGAATCTATCCCTCCAGCATGTTCTATTCATTGTTGTGTTGAGGTTTATATCCCTAGAGCATGTAGCTCGAGTAGATTTGGTTTTGCTAAGATGGAGCATGTTCAACAATTCTGGGTTGGACATGGCTCTGTACGTTAGACAGAGATCGCCTCTGAGAAAGTGGTATGCAACAGAGAACAGTCTTAGTTATCAGAGGAAAGCTGACTATCTACTTGGGTCCCTAGATCCCTTATTTCTTCTTCAGATTTCAGGGGATTACCTCCTATGTTGTAGTTTGCGGGTACTCTGTTTTTTCCAAAGGGGATTATTACGCATTTTTTTGCATTTAGCTTGAGACCATGGCTTTGACACCATGCATCAGTCTCATTTAGGCCCTTCTGGAGGATCTCTATGTCGGCCGGAGACTCTATTATAGCACCCAGTTTGCAGGTGTCCACAAACTTAGTCAGCCACAGCCCTTCCGTGCTTGCCTGTACTTCTGAGAAGTATATGCCAAACAGGAGGGGCACCAGGACAGAGCCCTGATGCACACCACTCGTTACTGGTCTGGATTTGGACATAGATCCCACTATGGTTTATGTCCAGGCTGTGAGCTTATCAATAATACCTAAATGGGGAATGGTGTCAAATGCTTTAGCAAGGTCAAGGTAAGCCGTGTGTACCTCCTTTCCCTTATCTATAGCCTGAGTAACTGTCTCAAAGAAATCCACCAGGTTCAGGAGGCATGATCTGCCCTTGACGAAGCCAAACTGTGTGGGGTCCAGCGACTGGAGGTTCCCAATCTCTCCATTTATGAGTTCCATAATGATTCGCTCCATAGCCTTACAGATCAGACTGGTCAGGCTTATTGGTCGGTAGTTCCCAGGGTCAGTTGTGGCCCCACCCTTGTGTAGCGGGACCACCGTTGCTGTGCGCCATTCTATGGGCACATATCCTGTGGAGAGGCTGAGACTGAACAGGGTATTAAAATGTGGTGTTAATTCCTTTTGGAGCTCGCGTATGACACAGCCTGGGACACCATCTGGTCCCATGGAGGCAGTGTTTTTAGCTTTAGATAGGATACATCATCCTGTTTGACCACCTTAGAGGTTTGCTTGTTATTGATGTATATTGAGACACCTCCACCTTTAGCCCTTTTTAGCACACTCTTGAATTATCACTTGTAACAGAGGCAATTTTACATTTATACAAAGTTAATCAAGCTGAATTAACTCATTGAGATTAACAAACATTATATTTCGCATATATTGCTATATATCGTATAACCTAAGCAACATTACATAAATTATTCAATTCCCGTCCCTTTTTTTTAAACAAGAAACATCTTTATTAAAGCATCACTTACGACATAAACATTCTTACATTTATGTAAATGAAAACAAACCACGCCGACACAATCCTAGTTGCAAGCATTTTACATCAAAAGCCATATTGATGCATTCCCAGTTGCAAACATTATACATCACTTATAATCTACCCAATCAGTTTCAGTCAAACATTACACAGCCCATTTAAGTCATGCCTTCTTTTAAATCTCATTTCTTCCTTTTATGTATTGTTCCCACATTTTTTCCTATGTGGTTTGCCCTTTTTCTAAAGATCTCAATTCCAGTTGTTTTATCTGTTACTATATTCACTGCTTCTAATATAGTTGGTTTAGATTTTGATTTCCATTTTCCAGTAATTGCTTTATTGGCGGACACCATAATTAGAGACAGCAAGGTCTTACCCATGTCTAGGCAGTTCTGATTCTGTATCATACCTCAAAAGAATCATCTCCCTCGTCACACCAGTCTGCCCACCCAGCATCTCTGACAGTGCATCCTGCAGGGAATCCTTAAAATCCGCCAAACCACTGCATTCCCAGAAAATATATTCCCAAATACCTCTTTCTTCCTTGTCACACCTCTTAACATTTGCTGTCTACTTGACGAAACATTCTCTGGAGTCTGGGTATAAAAATATCTGTGTAAACATTTTCAAGCAAAAATAGTAAATCTTCTAGATTTTGTTGCATATTTGGGTGACATACATATATCCTCCCGTTGTTTCTTTGTGAATTGCATATCCAATCTCTCTCTTCCCAATTCCTTCTGTGATCGATTCTTATAGTTATCATGCAATATTTTATATGCTCTATAATTATTCCATTTTTTAATGGCAGCTTCTATTCTAGATTTTCTGAAAACTCTTCCAGTGCTGGCCTTTCATTTAAGACTCCCCCCTCCCATTTCTTTCCCTTTGCCTATACTCTGATATCAATGTCTAACCTGCAGTCCAAATACATTCTTGGCCTCTTCCCATTCTATTACCTTTCCCTCTACAGTTATTTTGCTCCCAGTACCTTGGTTCCTTTGCCATTGTTATCCAATAAATTCCAGCCCCTTCTTGCCTGTTGTCTGTATCCCTAATTGCAGTCATCCCTATTGGTAGAATCTCTTTTCTCCATGCCCATGTTGACTTAGTTATTAGAATACTTTCTGCTACTTTATGGATATAATATTTTGTATGATTATTGTTATTTTCCTTGAAGGCCTGCTTCCAAAATCCCAGTCTGTCCTTGTTTCTTGAGCCCCCCCCCCCGTTTCAACATCATCTATTTCCAATTTGAATTATAGTTTTCTTCTTATGCTATGTATAGGTGCCTTAATGTTGTAGCTCTAAAATACTCCTTCAAATTGGGTAATCCCAATCTGTCATGTTCTGCAAGAAGAATCATCTTAGACTTGACACTTGCTGCCTTCCCCTCCCAAATAAAGTCCTTCATCTCTTTATTAATTGCTATCCACAACTTCTCCTCTGGTTGATAAAAATATGCATGATCTGTTTATAAGACTAAAGGGACTAAATCCTCCACCTTTAGCCCTTGTCTGTACATCTACTGGTCTAAAAGTGTAGAAGGCACTGAAACCTTGCACTACTGGGGTATTCTGTGTTGGTTTAAACCTTGTTTCTGTAGCTGTGCAGGTGTCTATATTCTTGACTGCGAGGAGAGCTTGGAGGGTGTAAAGTTTTTTTTGTTTTTTTTTTATTTAGTCTCCCAGCACTGAGTAGTAAGTACCCTGATGTTCGGTTGAATTGGTTTTGCTATGTCTGTAGGTTTTTCAATATGGCATTGCTTAAAAAGGTACTGTGGGGCTGGGAAAGGATTTAGGCAGTATTTGAAAGCTTAGAGTGGAAAGGTGCAGACTTTAGCAATTATGTCTGGAATCTCCAGACCATTCACTGAGATATATAGCTAATTAAATTTCCATATGACTCCAGGACACCTATCTTCACATCAGACTAGCCAAAGTGTATCGGAGATTTCTGCACTTCTGATAAGGAGCCAGTCACTTTCAATTCTGAGCTCTGCCCTTTAGACTCACCACAGCCCCTGGGTATTTACTGCTACTACCTGCTGCTACTTCTTTTCTGCCCACTAGGTGGCAGGGTACTCTGGGCTTCGTGCCCTTACTCACTCCCCTTATTCTTTCTTAGTCTCTGCTCACTGCTCTTCTTTTTTTTCTGCCCCCTCTCATCCCTTGCCCAATAGCCTGACTTCTCCCCCATCGACCTCTTCTTCTGTTTCTAGGCTGTACTTTCCTCTTCTCCTACCTACTATAAACTATAACGCTCCATAGTCCCCCCTCCCTTCTGTCCTACTCCTTATCTGCTCTTCTAGCAGCTACTTACCTGCTTCACTACCTCTCCCTGGGATTCTGCTGCTCACTGATTGTCTCTGCTGACTCCCCCTCTACTTGCTCTAACCCGCTTCGTTCGCCCTACGGGCTCACTCCACTCCCCTACCCTACCCCCAATTCCCACCCACCCCCAGTGCCGTTACATTCACACATCTTTAGCCACACCCACTATACTCCTCAACCTATCATCTCACACCATCAATTATCTACCCTTCCCCTTGCCAACTCTATACTTAATCAACCCCTCCCTACTGCAAGAATACAATAATCACTGTACTCTACCTCTATACCCTCTGCTACCTCCCCCTTTAGTGACCCCCTATCTATTCTATCATTCCATATCCCACAGTTTTACATTATCAAACACTCTACATAACCTCTCAACCCTATTAACTAAAATGATCTTCTTTCAGAATCCAAACCTGAAACAAGATCTTCTTATTACTTCTACACTAATCTTCTTAGCATTACCCTATGCTCTAACCTTCTACGAACATGTCTCCCTAACTTATAACATACCTCCCCACTATCAAACTCTACCTACCACACAACCAAGCTCCCTCACTCATAGCAACATAACCTCATCATCAATCTACCTACTCCCTAGATTTCATAGATCTTCCCATGTCACTTACATCTACAGTAAGAATACCTCACTCAAGTACTCTAAATATATAAGAACTATACTAAAACATCCCACACAACTTCTATCTCATGGTGATATCCATCCAAATCCTGGCCCAAATTCACATATCAGCAACATCCCACAAAACCAAACTACTAAGGTTGTGTCTAACCCTATACAGTTAGTGAACTCTCTCAGAATAGCTCAACTCAATATCCGCAGCATTAACAACAAACTCAGTCAGTTGCATGCTCTTTTACATGCACATGCATTTGATATCCTGTGCCTCACAGAAACTTGGCTTAAACCCTCTACACAGGATCTAGAAATAACCCCACCTGGATATAACATCCTTAGATGTGACCGCACTTGGGCGGCCACGGTGGTGCAGTGGTTAGCATTGCCGCCTCACAGCAAGAGGTTCTCTGGTTCGATCCTCGGCTGGGGTGCCTTCTGTGCGGAGTCTGCATGTCCTCCCTGTGGTCGCGTGGGTTTCCTCCGGGTGCTCCGGTTTCCTCCCACATCCCAAAGACATGCTGCAGGTGGATTGGACACTCTAAATTGGCCCTAGGTGTGCGTGTGAGTGTGCCTTCTGTGGAAGGTTGGGCGCCGTGCTGGCAACTCGACACCGTAAAACTCCACTGCCATTCAATGTGCGGACAAGGTGATCCGCTGTGGCGACCCCTAACCGGGAAAAGCCGAAAGAAGAAGAAGAAGATGTGACCGCACTTCCAAAAAAGATGGAGGTGTAGCTATACTATATAAATCTGAACTATTACTCTCAACCTTTAATGTGTTACCACCCTCTATCAACAATGCAGAAACCCTGTCCATCAAACTCCAACTTAATAAATCTAAATCCATTTATATTATTTGTACCTATATTCCTCCAGGAAACAACATTAACACTCTTGGAAAACATTCTTAGTAGTCTCTCCACCATTCTACCCCAAGAAACAATTGTACTTGGAGATTTTAACATCGACTGGACTACTTGTAACTCCCCCAGTCCTACCACCCATATTAATCTTCATGGCTTCTCTCAAATAATAAACTCCCCCACTAGAATTCATAAACCTAACAATAAAGAAACCATCCTTGACTGGATCCTTATAAACAGTCATCCTGGAACCTATACAACAGGAACACTACCAGATGACATTAGTGACCATGTTCTAACCTATATAACAAAGCAGAAACCTCATAGTCCTAAAAATAATGCTTTTAAATCCTATCACTCAAAGAAGCACCTTAAAGCAGAAAGCTTTCAAAGTGAACTTAAGGCCTGTGACTGGTCACCACTGAAACTACTCAAACTAGATGAAGCTGTTTCCTACTTTAATACTAAATTCCTAGAAATCCTAGATCTCCACGCCCCCCTGCGCTCTTCCCGAGTTAGGAGCAAACCAGCCCCATGGCTCACAAAACAAACCAAGGAAAAAATATTCCTTAGGAACAGAATATGGGCCAAATGGAGAGCCACTAAGAGCTCTACAGACCAGCTACTATATAAACAACTAAGAAATGCAACTAAAAAAGACATTATCCTAGACAAAAAAAACTTTTATCACCAC
Source organism: Protopterus annectens (assembly GCF_019279795.1). Classification (NCBI taxonomy): domain Eukaryota; kingdom Metazoa; phylum Chordata; order Ceratodontiformes; family Protopteridae; genus Protopterus; species Protopterus annectens. The sequence goes on along the minus strand of NC_056726.1, from coordinate 504,762,714 downwards.
CTTCAACAATCTCACCCAAAAAACCCTCAAAAGTTCTGGTCAGGCATTAATAAACTTCTCCAACCAGGACATACCAAAACTCCAGCCCCATCTTCTATTCCCAATAATAATCCTCTACTAATAGCTGATGCCTTCAACAATTACTTCACAGAAACTATTATAACTCTTGCAAAGACACTACCTCGCACACCTCCCAACCCTTTCCAAAACACTAGCAGCCCAGTGCCCTCCTTCCATATACAACCCGTACCAACATCCTATATCTGCAAACTTCTTCAAAAGCTCAAACCCTGTACCCCTTCTGTAGACCACTTACCACCTGAATACCTCCAAATAGCAGCTAAAGTCATTGCATACCCAATATCCATCCTTATTAACAGAACAATCACAGAAAGTAACATCCCATCCATATGGAAAGTCTCTCAAATTATCCCATTACATAAAGGAGGCAAATCCACTGATATCTCTAATTTCCGACCTATTGCACTACTCTCCCCACTGGCCAAAATAATGGAAAAATGTATTCACCACCAACTACTTCAACATCTGCTCCAAAATAATCTACTGGCCAACTGCCAGCATGGCTTCAGACCCTTTCATAGCACAACTACCACCTTGCTAACCTTCACTGACTGTATAAACAGGAATCTAAATAACAACTCCCTATCTTCTGCACTATTCATTGACCTATCAAAAGCCTTTGATATGGTTAACCACGACTTACTAATCAGTGAGCTAAAAGCCCAATTTCTTGACCCACAAGCAATACGTTGGTTTGCATCCTATCTAGAAAATAGACAACAAGCAGTACTCTGGGACAACAATCTCTCCTCACCTATTCTCGTAAACATTGGAGTCCCTCAAGGCTCTATTCTAGGCCCTCTTTTATTCTCCATTTTTACTAATAATCTCAACACTATTTTTCCTAAAGCCACCTGCATACAATACGCCGATGACTCAACTTTAATCTGTACAGCTAAGTCATCAACCTCACTTCAGACCTTGACTCAAACAGTATTTAATACTGTAGAAACATGGTTTACCCACCATTGCCTCCTCCTAAATAGAAAAAAAAACAAATTACTGCTTTTCTCTCCCACCCAAAAATCACCAGAAATCAACTTTACAATTATCTCTAACGATGGAACTACTATTACCCCAGATACTAACACACGTCTCCTGGGCATAACCATAGATAATAAACTCAGCTACGACGACCATATCAATAACACCATCCAAACTGTTAATAAAAAACTAGGCTCCCTGTATAGACTCAAACCCTACCTCACACCACTAGCGAGAACCTCTATTGCCCAAACTCACCTCATTTCTATGCGTCTGCTATATATACCAACGTATCAAAATGCAACATAAACAAACTGGAAACTAGCTATAACAACATAGCCAGATTTGCCACAGGGAACCCTTTCAGAACCCACCACTGCTACAACCTCAAACAACTAGGATGGTCAGAGCTACAAAACCAACTACTGTATAATCAACTTGTGATCACACAAAAAATTCTTCATCACCCAAATAACACCCCAGTCCTCACTAACCTAATCACCCCATATAAAAATCTTTCAACACTTCGCTCTGCAAATAAGCTACTAATTTCTAATATTAAATTTAACAATAAAGCGGGGGACTCACTATTTACCAATATTGTGGGCAAAATCTGGAATAACCTTCCTATTACACTCACATCTCACTCATCAACATTTCTCTTCAAGAAACACCTAAAAGAACATCAGCAACTACTCTGGCTCTGTCCCTGTTCGAAACCAGACTGAACCATAGTTCATCCCCCTTTTTCTTCCCCTTGCTCTACCCCTATCTTCCCTGCTATGACCTCTTTGTAACTAAACTCCTCAGAAGTCACCTGTACACTAGCTAGTGCTTTGTTTGTTCTTTCTTCTTTCATCTATTTCCTTCATTCTCTTTCTTCTTTCTACCCCATATGTCTCAATAACTCTGAACCCTTGTATTCTCCTACACTTGTGTCAATTCTAAACTTTCCTTTGCCTCTGTACTTATTTTCTTAAACATAAGTCTCATTTTTTTATATCTTTTCTCTATCCAAATATTGTTAATCCTCTCATGTGTAGTAAGTAATTCATAGAAATATGCTTTTTAAGTATTGAACTTTTAACTATTGTAGACTTGTTTTATGTATTGTATTTTTAACTACTGTTTTTATGTAAATTTTACTTAACTTTGGAGCTTATCTCCCTGGGCCTCTACTGAAAAAGGACATGTATCCAGCTAGACTGTCCCAGTCAACAAATGTAAAATAAATAAAAGATAAAATATTTATCTAGTGCATAGTAGTCATAAGGGCTCACTGATGACTATGGGGAATCAGGGTGTTATCTAGATAACTGGCTATTAGCTGATCCAACAATTGATTTGTTAGTCAGTGCTAGGGAATACTTGCCCCAGTTTTGTCTGTCTTTGGGCATTTCCATAAACTAGCAGAAATCAATTTTTTCAACCCACTGAGACAATTCATTTTTTAGATGTTATTTAGACATGACTTCTTCAGTAGTAGTGTCCTTAGAAAGAAGACAAGTTTTGACAAAAGCTATCCAAATTCTTCTTGCTGCCTCTGTTACAGTCACTCAGGTCTACAGGGTTCTGGGATTAATGGCATCATAAGTCATTTTGGTACAGTTTGGTTGCATATGGAAATTCTGCTGTGGCCCCTAAAGGTTCAATGGTCCCACCTTGTGCCACTCTCTGTCCAAACCAGTTATCTTAACTAATCTTTGCAAGCAACAGTTACAGTGGTGGTTAGATTCCCCTACCTATATTAAGTTTGTTTCACCACCATTAGCAGCAGTGGTCACCATGGGCAACTCCTCCTTGTGGTGTAGTGGGCATTACAAGGGGAGGAGAGCCCAAGGATTATGAAGTCAAGAGGAGGTCAACCCGCGCATCAGTGTTCTGCAGATGTGGGATAGTGTTGCAGGAACGTCAGAACCTACCTACGTCCAGGAATGATTTCAATCAAAACAGTCAATATGATAGTAGTTTGGTACATCAGCAAGCAAGAAGGAACCGGGTCGTACCCCATATGTTAGGAATAGATGAGGGTGTGGCAATAGTTGATAGATTTGCATGGCTCTCTAGTTGCAGTGCACATCCCTCTATCTTTCAGTTGCCTTGCAGACAGGCTAAGCAGGTCAGTCCTAATAGTTCACGAATGGTGTTAGTCCAGTGGTAGTGTCACATATCATCAGCCTCTGGGGCCACCCTTGATGCAGTCTATTCACTTCCCCTTCCATTATCAAATGCAGCAAATTCTTTGCTATGATCCCTCCAGACGGACAGTCCCCAAGAGACACTCTTGTTAAACAGTTGCCTCCCAAGCTGCTGTATGCCTTCTCCCCATACCCCTGATTCCCAAGTTTTTATAGAAAGTAAACAGGGGCAAAGGGTCAATATCTTCATTGTCTCTATCTCAAGCCATCAGGTCCCCCCTCCCCCCGATTCTGGATTAGGTGTGTATATGTATATATGTATATATGTGTATATATATATATATATATATGTAGATATAGATATATATATCTTTATATAGGCACAAACACATATATGCATACATACACACACACACACACACACACACACACACACACATATATATATATATATACACACACACACACACACACACACACACACGTGTGTGTATATAGATCTATATATATATATGTGTGTGTGTGTGTGTGTGTATATATATATATATATATATATATATATATATATATATATATATATATATATATATATATATATATATATATATATATATATATATATGAGATCAGGTTCCCGTGTGTGTCTGTGTACGTGCACGCGCTCAGTGTTGTGGGGTATTTACTTCAGAGATCTGGATATGATAGTATATACAGAGCACTGAGGGAGTACAGTTTGAGTCTTGTAAAGTTTATCCGGTACATTACCGACTAACTGCTGTGGAAGGTGGTCCTAGACAATGAAGTGGAGGTGTATGAATCATGAAAATGTGTTGCTATCGTAAGTGCATAACTTTCTATTCTGAAAATATTATGGGTAATGTAATGAGCAAATGATATATGCTACTTTTCTACCACTGCCATGAGAGTTTCATCTGGGGAAAACCATCACTGCCCTGTTATATGAAGAGAGTTGTTTTAATTTACTGCTTCTCAGTATTTTCTACTGTTTTAAGTTTTATATTTTATCTGAAAAGTGCAACAAGTCACCTGAGACCCTATTTATTTATTGTAATGTAAGTAGGATGTAACCCTGTAAAGGAACAGACTGAAGCTTATGAAGTCAAATTAAGAGATAAAAAAGCTGTATAAGAAGTGGGAGTTGTATCAACCAGTATCTCTTGCAGACTCAGTCTGTCATTCACTGGGGGGGGGGGTCAGGTATTTGTCCTGCTTTGGTCTTTTTATGTCTGTGCTGGAGACAAAAAATGAATTAATTAAATGGTATTTCTTCATGGAGGATGAAAAACACATTTTATAGGAGATACCATATATCTAATTTTGGGAATCCCATTCATGTACCTTTTCAGTATCTGACAATATTATGGATAGTGTCTGAAATGTCACATACTGAATAAATTGTTCATGCCAGGTTTTTTTATACATTTTTGAAATACATCCAGCTAGATAAAAAATGGACCTCATTTGAAAGGAAAATAATAGTTACAGCTGGCCTCTTTGGCAACATTTTTAACATTTTCTGGTTCAGGTTCATCAAGACTAAGAAACAGTAGTTTGAGGGCTAAATATGGGTTTATAATTCACTTATCTTCTGTATGTGAGAGATCTAGGAGATGTACAGAGAGGGGTTGTGGGCCTGTGTCATCAAATTGTAGATAAAGTATTGGGTGTGAATTGGAACTAGAAGAGGCAGCACTTCTTTTAGAAACTGACTAATTGACCTACGGAGACTGATTTTTTTGCCTAAAGAATGAAAATTTGCTTTCTTAACTTCACCTTTATGGTGAAACTCAAAAAAGCAGCTTTGCTATCCCTGTCAAGATTGAGGTGAGGCAAAAAGATGCAAAATATTCAAGGAAAACGCATTTGATATGTAAGATGCACCGTAGACAGTTTCTTGTTATTGTACAAGAAGAACTTCTCTCATTTTGTTTTTGATATTACAGATGAGGAGCATACTTGGGCGGCCACGGTGGTGCAGCAGTTAGCGTTGTCGCCTCACAGCAAGAGGTTCGCCTATTCAGTCCTTGGCTAGGGTGCCTTCTGTGCGGAGTCTGCATGTCCTCCCTATGGTCACGTGTGTTTGTTCCGGGTGCTCCATTTTCCTCCCACATCCCAAAGACATGCTGTAGGTGGATTGGACACTGTAAATTGGCCTTAGGCATGAGTGCTTGCGTGTGTGTGCCTTCCATGGAAGGTTGGGCACTGGGCTGGCAACTCAACACTGTAAAAACTCTACTGCCAATTATGAGCGGACAGGTGATCCGCTGTGGTGACCCCTAACTGGGAAAAGCCAAAAGAAGAAGAAGAAGATGAGGAGCATACTTAAATTATCACCCTGTAAGATGTATTTGATAATTTTATTATACAACATGCTCTGTTTTAGAATGCCTGTAAGATCATGTTATATTTCTGCTGACTTGCTAGTGTAGTTCTACATCAGTGATACTGTGCCCAAACAAAGTTTTAATACACACATGTAACATCGGGCTTTATGACTAAAATTGTTCGGAACTGAACTGTCAGTTTAAGGCTAGCAGCCACAGCCAGGATTTCTTTTTTTTTTTTTTTTTTGTGTTACTTAAATATCTAACATTGATCTTTTAGCTCTCTGTGGTAGTTTTCATTTTTGTCTATTTCTTTTGTTAAAAAGGTAGGTGTGGTAATTTTGCTGATCCTTTTCAGCCATGAGCCATTGATGTATCGTTAGCAAGTATACACGAAAATATGATATTTGCAGTATTAAAAGAGATTTAAATTGCCAAAAAAAAAAAATCAAAACTACATTGGAAAATGCATAAAACTGACATACAATGAAACATCATTGATAACAGTTATCAAATGATATTTTAACAGCAAGAGCCATATACAGGGAAATTAACATTTCTAAAATTTGTATGACGTATGCATTTGTAGAATTATGTTCAATGTACATTTCTCTGCCTTTGGTATTTCAATTTTTTGCTCCTTGTTTTTTACACTATGTAATAATATTCTTTATGATCGCATTTAGATTGTATAGAAATTTTTAACTTCTACTCTTGTTTGGATAACAATATTCCTTGTCTAAGTCCTACCAGTCTGTAATCTGTTGTCTCTATATGTGGAGCTTTTCTCCCCGGGCCTCTACTGAAAATGGAAATATATCCAGCTAGACTAGCCCGGTTAACAAATGTAAAATAAATAAATAAATAAATAAATGTTATTTTTGTGGGACGCATTTAGAGGGGATGACATTTTAGGAGAATTGAGTAAAGAACAAGAAATTTACATTATGTAAGTTTAAGTTCTATAGTTATTTTAGTAGCTAGTAGAGTGACAAATGTGTAGAGAACAGTGGAGGACATTTTAATGGGGAGTGCTTTTGGATGCAGATGCAGGATATGGAAGATGGAAAGGCAGTGATTTCTGAAAGGAGGAGAAGGTGGGTTATGTATACATGTATGCATGTTAGGAAGTATGGAGCTCCAGATGGCAAGAATGTTCAGTACTAGAGTGAAATTTGGTCTTTGTCAAGTAGTAGAGCCAGGTGTTTGACTTCTTAATTGGTAAGGTATAATGAAATGGGACTTCCATTATGGCTTCATGGCAGTAAACATTGCTTCCATCTCTGGTCCATTGGAAATGTTGTATGTGAGCAGAAATATTGCATTTTACCTTCATCATTAAATAAATTATAGAGATAGTGAAATTTAGGATTAAACAGAGGTGCCTATATGACCAGCAGACAGAAAAGAAATATTAAACATAAAAATAAATTAGTAGGTGATTCCACAGACTGGCCCCTTTGATGGCATGAAATAAAGCTAATAGGAAAATGGAAGAAAATGAGAAACCCAGGGAAACCACTTTTTGAGAAGAGATAGGTGGGATGCATAAAATGAATTCAGTGCCAGAAAAGTGTATGGCAGACACCCAGGTTCACAGTCAGGAAATCAAAAGTGTCCTGAGCACCCATGCAGATATAGTCCAGAACACATTACACGGAAATGAGTAAGTAATGTTAGGAATGGGGGCTTCTGAGATGAAATTATTTGCTTCCTTCCCACCCCCAATACTGCAGACATGCACTCTCATGCTGGAAAATCTCCACCCATTTTTATCTACCTAACAAACACCACTTAATGGAATATTGCCTTACTCCCTCATAATCCACATTCTGTAGATCTTCAAGCCTCTACTACAGTTGCTTCACACTAAGAATACATATAACCATGACATACATTTACACTTTCCTGTTTATATCAGTTATTTTCCTTCAACCCTCACACCAAACCTAACAGTAATTACCTGACTGCCACTGCCTCCATGGGTCTATAGTAGAAGATTGAATGTTCAGGGGATTGAACACCTAAACATCGATCTTCTAATATCGAACCTAAAAACGTAGAACGTCCCAGGGAAACACATCCATTGGCCACTAAAACAAAAAAATAAGTTTACATCCAAAGTAAGTGGGGGGCTTTGCCCCCTACACCCCCTCCTAACTAAATATACCAACTCCGATATCGCTCTACAGTGCACAAAATGGCAAAATCCAACTAACGGCCAAGGGAAATCTTTCCCTGAGTTAAATCATCCATTTGCCGTTTTTTTGCTTTCGATATTAGAAGATCGATGTTTAGGTGTTAGATCACCTAAACATTCTATCTTCTAATATAGATCCGCTTCCATATATCAGACATTAATGCTTACAAATAGTACCTATCCATACCCCATTAAGCATTCACATCACATCTCACCCATGCCAACACCCAACTCATGTATGTCAAACATATCAGGGCCCTGATACCTCATTATTACTACTCATTCCAAAAACACTACTCAGATTCAGTCACATTTTCTTTATACTTCTGCTAAGAGACAAAACTGAGCCCAGTATGAGACCACTTAACAGTAATGCCTCAGCCCAAACCAATAAACAGCATCATATTACCTACTGCCTCTTAAATGGTCACATCATCAAGAACAAAATTGACCAATCCATGTCTTTTCCATACAAAACAATCTTGACATTATAGATATTACAGAAATATGGCCTAAACCTGACAGCCATAGTCTTCACCTCACACCAAACTATTCATACCGTCAAGATTACAAACCTGGAAAAAAAAATGGGAGAGGAGCTCTAATTGTCTTCAAAGACATCCTTAACCACACCAGTGTTACTCAAGCTAGCAGTAACTCAGAATTGTATCCTAACTGAATTCTTTTTAAAATTTCCAACAAACAACCAAAAGCCCTTCCTGTAGCCAATGCATACCTACCTCCACCAGCCTCACTGCCAAACTTAAATACTTTCATCCAACAAACATATTCCAAAGCTCCTATAAACTGCAACTGAATCAGTCTTGGAGACTTCAGCCTTAATTAGTTAGGACCAAAAGCCCTGGATATGTCAGAACTCGTAGCCAGCTTAAGTCTTATCCATTTTAGTTCTGAAGCCACTAGACCAGGCACTTAGTCCAAAAGGCACACCTTGCTAGATCTTGTAATAGCTAATAATCCTAGAATTATATCTAAACTCACCATACATGCATCCTCCTTCAGTGATCACTGTCCCATAACGTTCTTATTACATAATCTAACATTAAAATATAAGCCTAAACCTATCACCTTCTCACTTAAACTCATTCAGAATATCACAAATCTTAAAAATCACCTTGCTACCCTTAATTGGTCTCACATACTTACCATAAAAAAAACCCAACAAAGCAGCTCACAACCGTACCAATACCTTACTGCAATTGAAAAACATTTTTTTTTCCCTTAGTACAAAGGCTACTTCAACTTCAAAAAAATGACTGGATATCTAATGAACTCAAAACACCTCCTCATATTACATGATGAAGCAAGGCACAATTGGAAATGCAACCCCTCCACAGATTCTGGGTCAAAATATACCTCACTACGCAGCCTAGCCAAGTAATCCATCCACAGGCAGAAAAGCAACTATGACCAAAACAATCAAATCTCACTTGTAACCAAACCCAAAAGATTCTGAAGAGAAATCAACCTGCTGACTGGTCAAAAAACTCAACACAGCTCCATTCCCCTGAACTCCTGTAACACCACCATAAACAAACTGTTATACAGTGACTTCCTTAGTGAGTTCAGCCACCTGCCTCACATCAACAACAGAAAACTAAAATCCGTACAGACACCTTCTTTCCCCCTCTACATTCCATTATTCCACTTCAGAAAAGATTAGAACCAAAGGGACAGAAACACAAATAGACCAAATTGAAACAGGTACTCTCCCAGATTCAGATAACCTAGCCATTGATTCATTCACTCTTGTAAGGACTTCGTCTTCCATCCTCTCACTCACATATACAACAGCTCCTTAATTAATAAGATTATGCCTCAAGTATGGAAAACGGTTATAGTCACTTCTATTCCAAAACTACCCCAGCCATTACTGTCTTACCTCAATACTTACAACTTTAGGCAAAATACTACGAAAAATAATCTATAACCAAATTTCTGATTATTTACCTCAATACCATCTATCTAGGAAGCAACATGGATGCTTGTCTGGACGCAGCACCATAACAGCTCTCCTCTTTCACAGACAACATCCTATCCAGTATGGAAAAAGACAATCTGACAGGAGTTGCCTTCACTGACCTCACAAAAGTGTTTCATCTAATTCATCATCATCAACCTCCTTTTTCCCATTTTTCTACATGGGGTCAGGGTATTGTGTTAACTTTCGCCAACACTCTCGATGCAGTGCTACACTCCTGCCTTTATTCAGCACTCATGCCTGACTGTCGCAGATCTTCTTTCACACAATCCATCCACATCTTTGCTGGACATCCTCGCTTCCTCTTACCTTCTTCCTGTCTGTCCCAAATCTTCCTCACCAGATTGTCCTAGATTTCATCTAGTTGACCATAGCCAACTATTTGACAATCTAACTGAAGTAGGCATTGGTGATGATGCAAAACCTTGGTTTGTAGATTCCTTCACCAGTAGATCCTACAAGGTGAAAGTAGGCACCACCACCTCTGAAACATCTCTTCTTATCAAAGAAGTTCCTCAATGTTCTTCTTTAGCCCT